>NC_061533.1:6320000-6595000 GCF_022379125.1 Scophthalmus maximus | reverse complement strand
ATTTGGTTTTAGAACTCTTTGTCTTCAGCTTAAATTCTCCTCTGTACACTTTGTTTGCAGTTTTTTTAAGTACTTGGCATGAATTTGGAACAGAGCAGACACCTTCTCGATGCTGCAGATGATGATTAAAGACATTAATATCTTAAATGTTCAAGAATTTTGAACTGCACTGTATATTATGCAATAACTGACATTACTTTTAAGATCAATTCTGGTATTTTTCATATACTTACATTTTTTTATTTCAAGCCGTCGATGTTTTGGAAGATTCGAGAATTTGCACTTTCATGTTGAGCTTTGATGATTAAATCAATCGTTTAATTTAATACCATGTTAGATGTAACACCCTTGAATGCAACCGATTTTTAACCCTGAGGTCTGAACAACCTTGAACAAACTTGCATTTGAGTGTCAGCAGTAATTTTTCTCATGTCTAATTCTCTTGAATATGTTGTGTGTTTAATAACATAGGGACGTGGCTGCTGTACCTCCCGTGTACGTGGAGCATTGCTCTGGCTGCCGACCCTGGATGCCTTCCAGATCTGGGCATGCTCACTCTGTTTGGTGCAGGTGCTGTGCTAATGAGAGGAGCAGGCTGCACCATCAATGACATGTGGGATAAAGACTTTGACAAAAAGGTACACAAATCTGATAAACAGTCATACACTGAAGGTAAATGCATGACTTTTGTACTGCAAGTTATTTGATCTAACTTAAGCTGAAAGTCCAATACATCTAAAAATGTTGTTCTCTTTTCTGGAAATTGTTTCTGGACACACATGTTGAAAACTCAAAGTACAATGTTTAAAAAGCCATAATATCAAATAAGATGCTATTAATGATGTGTAGCTTTGACTTCACTCACACAGTCACAGTCAATGACACCATCCATACTACTATATTGCAGCAAGAAGTATACTATCCTAATATAATATCTGCACTCACTGATTGAAAGTGACGGTTTCAAAATCTTGACTTGTCAGTAAATGTGACCTCAGCGGTGGAGCTCACTATTCTAAGACAGTATTCGCATTTAAATCTCTTCTTAAAACTCATTTTTATCTTATGGTTGTCTTTTAACTGATGATATTTGTTGTAATTGTTGTAAGTATTTTTTCTTGTTTTCGGTCCATGTTTTAGATTTTTCTTAATTTATATTTCTTATTTTTACTATTATTATAACGTTTGTGTGCAGGTGTCCAGGACAGCCACTCGACCCATTGCCTCCGGGGCGGTTTCTCGGATGCAGGCGCTAGTCTTCCTGGGAGGGCAGCTCTCTCTTGGACTCGGCGTTCTCTTGTGTCTCAACTATTACAGGTTTATATAAACAGTCGGTCTGTTCTTCAGTTATTGGTATTGATCTCTTGAGCCTTAATTTGAATTTATTTGCAGAAAGACAAGATGGGAGAAATAACCAAGTGTCTAGATCATTAAAAAAAACACTATCTTGGGTCTACTCTATATGTGCGTCAAGAATAACGCTGCCATGTGTTTTGGGGTTTAATTCCCCGCCCAAGGCAACCTTTGGCCAAGAAATTAATACATGATTGAAGTAGTGGTACTTAGCTCATCAGTAGCCTTTCATATATGTGTTATTTACAGGGTGTTAATGTTATCAAGGTCAAGGGATATGTGTAGAATACAGACAAAAAGTTACTTTTGCTTACGAGTGATATAATTAATGGCTTGACACCCTGTGATTCAAAGTTTTCAAATTGCTCCTTACAGCATAGCTCTGGGCGCTGCTTCGTTATCTCTTGTTGTCACCTACCCGCTGATGAAGAGGATCACGTATTGGCCACAGTTGGTGCTAGGTATTGTTGTATGGTTCTGTACTGTATAAGATTGTCCTGTGGTTTCCTATATATCAAAGGAAACACTTCCTTTTTCTGATATGTCTATTTAGGCCTCACATTTAACTGGGGGACGCTGCTCGGCTGGTCTGCTGTTCAGGGCTCCTGTGATTGGTCCGTGTGCCTCCCGCTGTATTTCTCTGGAGTGATGTGGACGCTGATATACGACACTATATATGCTCACCAGGTGAAACAGACGGTTACACAGATCTGTGCAACAAGTCTAGATTGATCAGATATAAAACACAAAAATGTTTATCTTTATTTACTTTTCTGTGAAACTGCTTGAACTGAGAATTACTGTGGTCAAAAATAAAAAATCATCTTTAAACACGCAGTTAATGCGTTAAATGTAGCTACTACTGTAGCATCACGTTAGCTTTGGCTGAACTGTCGATTGCTTTCCTGCACATGAGTAACTGCCAATTGATTTTTGTGAACTGAAAGTGGAACACTGAGCACAAGTTAATTAAGAATAGGATAGTGTTTGGAAAACTGAACATGCCTATGTACTTAATGAGGTTAACTGAGTTAGCTATGGTATTCAAGATACAAACTGTTCCTTTAACTTCATGTGATTGTGATCTAGAGACTGTAGTATATTGTTTTTGCTGCACCGACTCAGTCACTCAGAAAATAAGCTTCATTCTTCACAAGTAGAATCATATCGAATTTCTTTATTTGGTAACTAGGATAAGGAGGACGACGTTAAAGTAGGAGTCAAATCTACTGCACTGAGGTTCCAGGAGCAAACCAAACCTTGGCTGAGTGGCTTCACGGTGGCCATGATGTCAGGACTGGTTGTAGCTGGGATCAATGCTGAACAGACTCTCCCTTACTATGCTGTTCTGTCCACAGTGGCCATCCACCTATCACACCAGGTAACCATCACACTGTTTCAGTGTGTGCTTACAATACATAATGGGTTTTAATCCACAGTGAAAGGATCACAAACTGAGTGGAGATGTAAATTCAGTAACAATCTCAACCAAACGTCCCATATTTACTCTTCTCTCCTTCAGATTTACACATTGGACATCAATAAGCCAGAAGACTGCTGGAAGAAATTTGTCTCCAACAGAAACCTTGGACTGTTGTTATTTTTAGGCATTATTGCTGGAAATTTGTGGAAAGGAAGAAGAGAGACTTTGCTGCAAAACGAGGAAGGCACTCAGATAAGTGAGATTATCAATACATAGCATATTTTGGTATTTTCGAGAAATCAAAAAGGTCATATCTTAACTCACTCAGGAGAGTATAGTTCTTACCCATAAAACCTAATTTACATTTACCTAATTTACAGTTGATGACCTAAAAATCCCATTTAACTGTATTTTGAAATGAAATAATACACATTTAGCATATATAATGAACTTCTGTATTTAAGTACCCAAATAATGTGGATGATTGTTGAAATGCAAAAAAAAAACAAGTAAAAAATCCAAACTTAAATAACTGGTGAAACTTAAAACACGTGTTGCCCACTGTTGGTAAAAACACCTTGAACCTGCACCAAATAACCACCAGGGAGCAGTGTGGTTCATTAGATTCAATTGAGGAATGTCCTGGAAAGTCATTGGTCCAACAACTGTCTGAGCTTGTTAAATAGAGAATGCCTACTACGGGGTTATGGTTTTTATGAGGGGGTGGTAACCATGACTGCTAGAGTAGTCGCACCCATTCACTCTAATTGCAGTCTGCAGAATCCAAACCACTGGAGGTAAGAGGCTACAAGCTGCGTAGACCTGCAGCGCTTGGTGCATTTAAAACGCCATGTGTTGCTCTCGCTCATAAATGATCCATTGCTACATGTTCACTGAATAATATGGCTAATAATATAAGATTGTATTACAATTACCATTATACCCGCAACCTCATCATCTACTGTCCTCCCGGTTCTACAAAACTATTAGCTGCACAATCAACAACAAAGAATAGAAATTCAGAAATACAATAAAGTCACATGATCGCAGGTTTCCCATGTTGAGAGTAACAGAACAAAACAAGCCTTTCATATTATAGTAGAGTTGCTAAATCACAAATATGTAGGTGCAAGGGTTTGTTAACACAGCTACTGTAGTAGTCTAGCTCACTATGTTGAGTTTTAATATTATAAGTAGAATAATATTACAAAGGGGAAACAGACCAATGAATGTAACAGACAAAAGTCTCAAGCCGGACATATTTCTTAATTCTACAGCTATAACAACACACGTAACAATCATTTGAGTGTTGATCCAGCCCAAACACGTGTATAGCAGCTTCCTCCATGCTGAAGAAAGTTTTGGGTGCAGGTAACTGTGTATGTAGTAGTCTGCTATCACTGCTGATGCCCAGGTCGAAAACCCCACAAAATGACCCAAGTGCAAGCCATGCCACCACAGTGAAAAACCAAAAGTTGCGAACAACGGGAAATGTTTGCTTCTTAGATAAACCAGCCGACGCAGCCACGAAGCTGTCGTGGCGTTCCATCGGCGGGCAAACTGCGACATGCGGCTCGACGCCTCGGTCCTCCAGAAATCTCCGTCAGTCAGTCCAGTCCACGCTCTGGAGTCTCCAGGTGAATTTTCACCAAGTCCAAACCCAGCTGCGTTATTGAGGCATTCACTGATCCTCCAGTGGGAGTAATATTGGATCCTCAAAGCCAATGCAAGACCCCAGACCCACAGGACGCCGTAAAGAGCAGTGGAACGAGTGGGATCATAGACGTTTTGTTTTATAAGGTGAATGAGAAAAAACCTCGCCAACTCCAGCAATGACACCCTAATCAACTTCAGGAATACCACACCTAGTGGACTGGGTGCGAGGTTGAGGCCGATTCCCTCCACGTGGGACACAAACTGGCTGTAGGAGCACAAAGGGCCACCGAGCAGCGTGGTGAAACTGAGGATGTAGCCGAAGAGAGGGAGAAGCGTGACGCAACTCTTCATGTTGGACGACGCATCGAATGTGAACTTAACTTGTTTCTCCTGGAGGTCCATGGACACCGAGGTGATTCTCTGAGTGAGCAGCATCGAAGAGGACACTGCCAAGAACAATCTGAAAGAACGAGGTGGACATTTGATAAATATATATGATTCTTTTCTTTGTCAGAAAGAGAAGTAGATTTAAATGCCTGTGCATTTAATGTTTGTACCCGGTGCATAATGGCATCCAGAAACGGGGGGTTAGAAGTTAATTCTCAACAGTTGACTATGAAATTCCATTTTAACGTCCATTTAGCATCTGTTTCTGGAGCTTTCGATCATATCTCAAGGGTCATTCTAGGTATAGGGGGTCCTAGAACAGCTCAGCAGCATGGGGAGCTTGAACATTTCCATGTCGGTGCTAATTAAGAACAGACCTTTTTAATCTGCTGATGAGAACATGTAATGTGGTTGAAAGCTCCAGGGCCGTTTGTTTTGTGAAATCCAAAATAATGATAACAATTTTTTCTTATCCAAACAGAAAATGTTAAATTTCGTGGCCGACAAAAAGCTAGAAATGTGTTTTTTTTTTCATTGAGGTAATATTCCCATGCTCTTTTGTTTCATCAATACTAATGGTATTAGTTAAACTCATTTGCAGTATCTCTCTTGTTTATTAATTTTCCGTCATAAGGCTGGTGTTATGCTATATATTTGTTACTGTGAACAATGTAATTTTTTACCCACAAAAAGTTTATTATTCATAACTGATGCTGGATACTCTGGCAAAGCATGAAGGCGTCTGCGTACAAACCCTTTAACCAGGAGATTAATACCTGACGCTGACCGGCTCTTGCAGACAGTATTCCCTGTACTGTATGATCAGGTGCCAGAGGGTTTGCAACAGCATCTGGATACCAAACGCCCAGATGTGTAAGTTGCCGGAATCCACAGAGCACATGAGCAGAATAAAGACAAAGGTGGAGGCGAACAGAAGCGAACTGTAGATGCCCATGGTGACGACTGCCAGGATGCATCCTCCAACAGACACAAAGAGGTACCTGTAGATAGAAAATTCTTTTGACGACAATCATTTAGTCTAAAACAAAATGAATGAGCAATCATTTGATTATTAATTCAATATTTAGGCCCTTTACAAGCAAAAACGCCAATTTTTTTCTGGTTCCATATTCTCAAGTATGAGGATTTGTATTGTTTCTAAAAGTGTATGATATAATTTAATAGAATAAATCAATTAATTTGTTATTACATACCTGTGCATCAAGGAAAGATATCCACGTTTTGCAGAAAAATAAAACAAAAAGGCAAATGGCAGTGAAAAACACTGGTGCATTAAAAACGGATGTTGTTCCATCAGCCGGCTGATCAAACCCATATCTGAATTTCAGTTTGAATATCACAAACAAAAGAACTAAGACCCTGTTAGGAGACGTTTGATGCTTATAGTCCTATTGAAGAGGTGAAATACCTGATTCACCTCGACGACTGTCTTTGCCATTCCACCTGTGGCCTGCATTACTCTTTTTGTTTGCCATCATCACACAGACCTTTATTGGTTTTATTCCCTTTGTTTAACATTATCAGCGCTAGAAAGCTTTCTGAGAAATCATAGTTAGACAGCTGTAGCAACTAAAACAAGTCTCTCTTTTTTGATGTTCCTAAATGAAACAGACAGCAACTGAATGTTTAATTGAACTTTGAATATAGTATTATAATATTCCCATGTCTTTCTACTTAATGCTCCACAATTTCAGAGAGAAATATTGTGTTTCATCCTGCATTATTTATTTGACGTCTTCATTTACGTGTTATTTTAGATTTGAAAATCCCTTTTAAGGTATTTTCTGAACTTAGTCGATTGACAGGAAATGAATGAATGAAAACTGTAACTGTTGGATTGAATTGAGTCGGTACGTAAAGGATCATTACAAGGACAAGGTTTTACTTTCCTTGTGTCCCACACTGACTTGTGTGCATAGGGTACAGCAGGATATTTTGAGCTACCCTCACTGAAATAAAATGTCAACGGTAAGTAGGTCTGACTTGTTGGGTAACATGTTAGAACCAAGGGGCACCAAAAGGCACAGACCTTTCATAACTTCAAAACAGAGAGGGAATATATATATGATTTCTTTAATGTTAATTAAAAAGGTTAATTTTTAAATCATTAGAAAAGTTTAAAGAAAATCATAATACAAAAATATTTCTGTAGCATTTACATATAGCATAGATGAGGATTTAATGTAAACAAGTCAACAAGCTCTAATGTCATGTTTGTCGTGAGGTGCGTACGTCTTTTTAATTGGAGCCATGTCTGTTCCTGCTCAACCGTGACTGAATTTTTTTTTGAGGATAAACATGTTTTGCTCCTGACCTAAATGCCTCACGTCTGACTCATGTTTTTAAATGCCGCTGCGAAGCAATAACTGCCAACTGCAAATCAGGTCTTGAGTTACCAGCAGCCACAACAAACTGCCAAGAGAGTGGAAAGGCTGTGCAACACAATGACAGCTGCCTTTAATCTGTTGTTGTTGCTAATTATACTGTTGAGCCAATCGAGCAATAAAAAAATGGGCACAGCAAGAAAGTCTGGGGCTCGACGACAAACAGCTCACTCGCATCACTGAAACAATAAAGTACGGGCTTGTGTTTCAAGCTTGATTCCTCTAAAAGCATCACAGCAGCATATTAAAAACAAGCTGTGGCTGTCAAGGTTTGTGTAACTTTGATGTCATGAATGTCACGACGTGGCACAAGTGTGTGTATAAACCATCTATTACCTGATTGGACACATTTCCATATCTGATCTCTCATGTTCTCACACAACTGCGGTGAATGAAGATGATGTCTCGATTCATTCGTCGTAGATTTCTCAATAAGTTAATAATATCCCATCTCTCTCCTCATCTTTGTCATCTAGCTATCCCCCCAATATGTTGTTGGCCCTGCGGAGTGACTGTCCCTATTAAAAACCGTCTGCATCCCACCTCACTGGTCTGGCACCTCGCTCACCACCTGTTGCTCCGGCACTCTTCCACAAGGTCAGCGTGCCACTCCCTTTTCCGTGCCGTCCTCAAATCGGCGTGTTCTAGAAAATGATCTGCTTACGTACTTCCCCCGGACAGATACAATCTCTGGCCTCAGCGATGTTTTTGGAAATGTCAGCTTCCTCCCCAGGTCAACTTTCAGGTCCCGGCCTGGTGCTGTCGCTGTCCCTAGCAGGCCAGAGAAGGTGGCTCTGGCAAGCTGTTTGTTGGTTTTCTCCAGCCCTGATGAAAGCTATACGACCTTTAGGTCATGGTACCAGTGGTACCCCCACCCCCCGAGGATGAACACCAGCGACCTTCTCTTCAGGCAAAGAGGAAAGGTTGGTTTTATTATTTGGGTGAGTGGAAAAGAAATGTGACACTTATCTGTGAAAAGGCACAGAGAAATCCAGTCTCGACCTGGTTTCTCAAGCAACCTGGCAAGCTGCTTGAATTATTAACACCCTGTCACAGGCAAGTGTCTCTTCATCCTCTTATACTGAAACTGTCAATTAGATCATACTACAGTGTTAAATGCATGTTCCCTCTGTGCAGCTATGCACGCATTGCACAGTAGACAGTCAATGTTTTGATGTATTCCTTTCCTGAAATATGAATATGAATGTGATTATTGAATAAGCCTACCACCATGACTCATTAAAACAAAAGGTGAAACCGTATTCGAGCTACAGAGCTATCGGTGCAAGAAAAGGAACCATCCAGGCATGGATTTCACATTGGTGCATAATTTACAAATCTTTAACAAATACAAATGATTGATTCATTTCAGTTCTTTGTACAGCACCATACCACATCATGCCAAAGCACTTTACGGTCAAGACCTTACAATACAAGTGAAGTGGCTAAATGAGCAACTAATTGGCTAAATGGCATAAAACCTATTGAAAATATCTGCCGCCTATCATTTTGGATGGAAAATTCTTACTCTGACAGTCAGTAGATGGCGGTATAGTTGCACTGCAGCGGTGTGACCTGGCTCAAGTGGTCGCAACAGAAGAGAGACACACTAAGGGCAAAGATTAGCAAAGACTATTTCACTACACCGAAAGTTTACAAGTTGTGGGAAGTGGTTATCAGTCAAGTCAGGGGCGTGCGCAAGAGTCAGGGACGTGGGCGCAGGCGTTTTGTTAAGCGCAACACATAGAATAAACTTGGACAACATGTCCAAACCCGAGAAGTGGCATGTCTGTGGAGAGGAGCGGTTCATCTGCAGTCAAGACTTATGTAACCTGGGACACGCCAGGGATGACTGGAGGTGTAGTTACACACCAATCAGCTGCATGTACCTGCAGAGCCAGAGGCACAAATTAGTGTTGGATCCAAGCCCCAAGAGGTCACCAGGGGTCAACACAGCAGGGCAATGGCTCGGAGAAATATATCCTGATAAGTGATCTGAAAAAACAACAAAGCTGAATGGCTTCGCAGTCACCAGATCTCAGACCCAGTTATCACACGTGGGAGAGTTTGGAGCGTCGCGTTAGACGGCACCTTCCGCCGACAGCAGCAAAATTACCAAATGAAGGAATGTGTCTGGGAAGAATGGCTCTCCATCCCGCCCAGTCGAAGTTCCAGAGACTAAATCCCACTTCATGTTGTTGTTTCCTGTGATTTGTCTGTGCGCCACTGCTTTGTCCCATTGGGGCAAATCCCTAAAAAAGTCAGTTATGGACAGCTGGTCGGGATAAACATGGATAAGTGCTGAAGCTTGGACAATAGCTATTTCATTCAAAAAGAATCACAATAATTGTCCATCTTTGATGAGCGGTGGGAAAACGAGGGGGGCTGCCTCCAGAAAGTCACGTGATTAATGTTCAGAGAGAAAGAGAAAGGAAAACCACTGCCGTTCACTTACAGTATTGACATGAGGAAGCCCAATCCGAGCCTGGTTGCTTTTTATAGCATGGAATTGCTAAAGGGGCTAAAGAAAATATTTATTATTTGTATTATACCTTGTGTTTTATTGGTTAGTCACTCTTCTTTTTTCCTTTTTTTTTTTTACTTTGACTCTTGGACAACTTCCCTTACAGGCGCACAAATTAGATTAATCCACCGACGTGCCTGTCTCGTGATGTGTGTGTGTGTGTGTGTGTGTGTGTGTGTGTGGAAGGATCTGATTCTGATTCTGATGTCACGGTCCCGGCCCGGGTGGCGGTCACTCCTCCTCCTCCTCCTCCTCCTCCTCCTCCTGGAAGATCGGGATGTGCACAATGCACCATATCTGTCACGTCTCCCCGGCCCAACCCCATGAGCGGCGGACAGCGGGTGGGCTGCGTGAAGTCTGCGAGGGGGCTTTTCTGAGACTTTCTGCCTTCGCCTGTGCCCCAGAGCAACAAAAAAAACAACACCCTGGGCCGCTGGGCACGTGAGGAAGTTCAGCAGCTGTTTGACCGGGGCTCGTCACCGCGTCACGCGGCGCCCGCGCTCCGATTGGCCCGCGCTTGTGCAACAGTGCAGCCGTATAAACTCTGCACTTTTGAAACGGAGTTGGCAGAAGAGTCCTGCAGGGGATCGCATCGGCCTCGGTGGTGGAGAGAGAGAGAGAGAGAGAGAGAGAGAGAGAGAAAACTCTGCTGAGAGAAGAGGAGGAAGAAGAAAATCAATTCAATTTAAAAAGAAAAAAAGAAGAAAAGAGGCTTCGCCAGTCTCTGCACACTGTGATTTTTTTTTTGTTTTGTTTAAAGGAAAAACATGCAGAGCTGCGCCAGGTCCTGGGGGATCTTCTTGGCCAAGTCGGTGAGTCCCGGCGCACCGTGCAGCCACCCGGCTGTCAGGGGCCGCGTGCTCGGGAAACTTCAGTGCAGGAGCCGCGACGGCGGCGGCGGCGGCGCGTCGCCGGCGACCGCGGCCCGGAGCCTGCGCACGTCCGCGGCCGCCGGCGCCTCCAGACAGATCGAGAGGATCCTGCCCAGACACGATGACTTCGCGGAGAGGCACATCGGCCCAGGTGAGAGGGAGAAGAGGGAAATGCTGCATTTGTTGGGAATCGAGGTAAGATTTGTTTTGATCACTCAACCCTTGAAACACCCCCCACCCCCCTTTCATCAAACCAAACTTACAGCATGAGAGCATTTTTGTCTTTGAGCTGCACATTTACATGTCCATGTTGTTTCGCTTTGTATTCGATTCTCTCACAGTCGATCGACCGGTTGATCGAAAGCACAGTTCCAACCTCCATCCGCCTGCAGTGGAGTTTGAAAATGGATGATCCAGTTTGTAAGTTTGAACGATGATCAACAATGACACAGCCTATATCACCTCGCAGCCGTCGGGCGAAGAGAAACGAAACAACCCACGACCCCACGCGAGACCAGCAGCCGCTCGACGCGATACACATGCATCCAAATTGCAACGGGGAAGAGGAGATCTGTGCCGCTCATTTCCCTCTCGCTGAGGGTTTGTCTTTCTCTCTCTCCTCCTCCTCCTCCCACGTTAAAAACGGGCCCTTGATGAATGAAGCCGAGTGAGAGGCTGAAATGTAGGTTGCCACCTCTATTGTGTGCGCGGCGCGGCGCGGCGCAGCGCGGCGCAGCGCGCGCTCCCCTCGGCGACTCTTCCTCTGAACATATTTGGAGTTGTTTTTGCGAAACTCGGCGAGCGGCACCAATCTCCTGTTGGGGAGAGCCGATGCTCATAGGGCGGCAACTGGAGTGTAAAGTTCAGCCCCTGGGCTGCGGTCTCAAGTCCAGTTCCATCTGGTTGCGGCGGCGTTCACATTACATCACAGCCGAGGGGCTTCCTAATAAGGGGACTTTGGTCGTGTTGCGCATCAGATGTGCCTGGATGCGTGTCATTCTCCGTCGTGCATGACGTGTACATCTCAGATTCGGCCCGTTTGTGCCAGTTTCTTTGGGTTCATTTCCTACTATATATAATGATAATTAGAAGAAAAAAAAAATCTGAGTAATGTGTGAGAGTCATCAGAGATTCTCCAGAACACAATGGGGGAGCCCAAGACTGCAGATACAAAACGAAATGGCTTCAATAGTTGATATAATCCTCGTCTGAAATCCGCTGCTTCTCTGTCAGATCATATAATCCCCGTTGGAAGCTGAATAAATGTTGCCCGAGTGTTTTCAAATGCAAATTTTTTTTTTGTGCGAGTGAGGCTTATGTAAATTCATTTAAAGAACAGAGGCTGACATTGTTTTGATTGTGCACACACGTGCAAAATTCAAACAATGCAGTATGGGTAGGTCTGAGATCATCATCTCCATGATGAGAACTTCTCCTCTGGTATCAAGGGATATCATCATGATATATGCCAGTATTGTCACAGTCGGAACCATCCAGCTGGTGAGTGAAACGCCTTCCTTTTGTTATGAATCATGAGACAAAACTCTGGTGGAGAACAAAACCTTCATTAACTACACTTATTCATTTTTAAATCGCACCTTGAACTCAGCTGGAAAACGATAACGTAGTGTAATACGCGGCTGCAACTTATCATTATTTAACTTGCTGTATATTAGAATATTTTCGCCTGTCACAATTCCCTAAAGCCCCGAGCAGGGATTGCAAATGTGAGGAGCAGGAACTAGGAGACGTGATTCTTGTTAACCTGAATAAGTCAATCATCAGATAGTTGCCGATTAACTTTATGTTAATGGCTGTTTCGGCTGTAAACCTAAGTCACAATACTATTGAAATATGATAAACCGTACTATTAAACTGACAACCAACCCAAGCATAGACTTCCTTCTGTATTCTATTTAATGTAAGGCGTGTGGAGAGAGAGAGACCTTGTGAGTGTTCACCTTCACAGAGCTTTAATGAGCGTGTAACCATAAACTCGAGGAATCATTCACACGATGAGACACTGTACAGACCCTCCAGAAAATCCAACATTTAGAAAAGATAAATGTCGAGGGGAAAAGAAGTTTCCTACTCCTCAGGTACACTGTGGCTCTCGTATGTCACCGAGTCCCTCTGATCCGCCACTGTGGCTCGACTCTGGCGGGTTTCATAATGCAACAAGCCATGCTGAAGGAACGAACTGGAGGGGCCGTGCTAGTTTTTCTGCTTGTTCAGCTTTGGAGGGCTTCGCTTTGCAAAGCCAGCGAGGGATTCTCTCCCCAACAATGGACCCCCTGGATGGTTCTGAATCAGGCTTTTTTTCGCTGCTCCGTAGAACTGCGGGGACCATGGGAAAGCAGTCCTCACTACTGACACAAACTCACACAGATGCACACAAAAAGCCCCCCCCCCCCCCCCCCCCGAGACCTGCTGATTATCACTTAATTTGTCATTTCCGTACCAACTTGCAGAGTTGGGTGTGCACCGTTTGGCCCCTGTGAAGACGCTGCAAATACCCACTTGTGCACTGGCTCCGGTCTCTCACAACATCGGGGACTAGAGGTGTCTTTCTTCTCCGAACCCCCCCCCCCCCCCCCCCGGACTAGTCAGGGTTCTCAGTTCAGACGGGCGGTATTGTCCATTCCTTGGAGTTGCTAGGCAGCCAGGAAGGCCAGAGGAATCTCAGAGGCTGGTCGTGCACTGGCCGGGCTCCCTCACAGCAACGTGGAATGAGACTAAATAACTGGCCACCGGGAAAGATACCACATGGGTTTCAGTCCCATCTTTGATGGGAAGAGGCGTTTTGCATTTGACATGGGCAGAAATCGTCTTTTCATTTTATAAATATCATTATTTTCTGGATCAATTGACAAAAAACAATATAAAAAAGGCCCTTGGCAGAGTCCTCGAGCTCAAGGCTGTCTTTGTTTTTGTGAGCAACATTTCAAACCCCCAAATATTCAACTTTCTACAATTCCTGACCACGAAAAAATGCTGTGAAGTCTCATATTTTAGAAGCTGGAGTTCTGCAAAATGGCTCCGACAACCAACCATTGATCAAAAATAGATGTTATTTGATTTTCGGATGAATTGACTGGTCATTGCAGCTCCAGCTGTACTCAGACTCCATGGCACCTCTGACTGATCGCATGCCATACGGATCTTCTTAATCCCGTTAGTTACTCTGCCAGTGTTTCACGTGAGAGACGTGGCGCACAGATCTTTTTGCAATATTGTTAGCCTCTCTTGCAAACTTTAGAATGTGAAGTAGTTTGACGTTCATCCCAAATTCAAACCATGTTGTTGTGTCGGGCAATGTCCTGTTTTTTACCCCCCTGCTATTTAAGCAAAAGTGACGCTGTTTTCCTTGAATCATTTTACAGGTGAGAATGAGATTCTGGAGTCTTTATATAAGATTGCGTCGGAGAACAAAGTGTGGAGGTCCTACATTGGCATGGGCTACTACAACTGCTCAGTACCGCCGCCCATCCAGCGTAATCTTCTCGAGAATGCAGGCTGGTGAGTGGTCTCAGGATTTTTTTTGGGGGGGGGATATGAAAGTGCTTTAAAAAAAGTGCTTTTGATTTTTCTTCTCTGATACGCTCACAGATAACCAAGGTTGTTAATTCAAAAGGTTTGGTTACTAATCTAAATGCTAAATTGATGTATTGCACAGTAACGTGGCCTTAATAAGCAGCGGTGTGACTTGAAATTGCGAAAAGAGACTTGACTCACGTGAGATCTGATGACCTAAAGCTCTCATGCTTTCTGCTGAACAAGATGTTTTTTTAACCCACATGCAAAGCAACAGTCTTTTTTTGCCCACAGTCCCGTCCATGTCCTAATTTCCAGCCTCGCTCTGTGGATTAATTGTGTGCGTCTCATTCTCAGGGTCACTCAGTACACGCCTTACCAGCCTGAGGTCGCTCAGGGTCGCCTGGAGTCGCTCCTCAACTACCAGACCATGATCTGTGACATCACGGGCTTGCCCGTCGCCAACGCCTCCCTGCTCGACGAGGGAACGGCGGCTGCCGAGGCCATGCAGCTCTGCCACAGGTATTTTAGCAAGATCAAAAAAGACGTTGGGAAATGTAAACGAATCGCATGATTTAAAGATTCCTGATGCGTAAGCACATGTACGGCGGAGTCTTGTGCAACCTGCGT
Organism: Scophthalmus maximus; assembly: GCF_022379125.1. Taxonomy (NCBI): domain Eukaryota; kingdom Metazoa; phylum Chordata; class Actinopteri; order Pleuronectiformes; family Scophthalmidae; genus Scophthalmus; species Scophthalmus maximus. The sequence continues at coordinate 6,580,216 of NC_061533.1, read as the reverse complement.
TGGATGCGGCAGAAGAGGAAGCTTCAGTCACGCTGACCAACTCTTTTTGTGGTTTCTCCTCACAGACAGAACAAAAGAAGAACGTTCTACATCGACCCACGTTGCCATCCTCAGACTATCGCTGTGGTGCAGACCAGAGCCAAGTATGTACATACAGTGAAATATGAAAACTACTACTAGAACAGCTGTGTACCATTACATGCCTAATATTTCTTAAATGAATAATCCCCCACCCCCCCTTTTTTTTTTGCAGCTACATTGGGGTCAAAACGGTGCTGAAGCTGCCTCACGAGATGGACTTCAGTGGGAAGGATGTGAGCGGCGTGCTCTTCCAGTATCCCGACACCGATGGCAGGGTGGAGGACTTCACCGCCCTTGTGGACCGTGCACACAAAGGAGGGGTAAGAGAAAGTCCCCACAAAAGTAAAAGCAAGTAAAAAGCACCATTAGTGTGTTGGATTTTATTTTTAAGAAACCTTGCAAGTTGGTGGTTACGACTTATGAATATGACTTCCTGCTAACAAAACAAGTCATGTCATATTTCATTTATATATCCCAGTAACAATTGTATGATTAAAAACTGGGCTTCAAAATCTGTACATCCTACAACACCCTCCATTCTCTGACCCTCAAATTGTATACCGAGAACGGAACTATAGAAATTGAAGAAACTGAGGAGGGATCTCTCTCATCAACAGATGTCTTGTGTACAGAATGGAGCAAACTTAGCAGATGCATGCTGCTTTTTGATCACGTACCAAAAACACAAGAGCTGGACAAGATCTATGATGTGCGAGAGCTGCATTTTTTTCTGTCATTTGCCTTTTCACTGAAGCAGTTTTACGCCGATGACATGGCTCTATATTTAGTGCACAGAAGATTAGGCTTTGTGAAGCATTAGTCAGACGGCCGGGTCGTGTATAACCTAGTTTTAGTGAATTTCTCCATCGTTTGGTCGTGGTTGGACAATTCTCTCATACCTAGGATACAACCAGTGCAAATCCCTGACATACACGTGTCGTAGTTTTTTTTTTAATAACCAAATCCGATGGCTTGGTTCACTTCATATCATTTCCTCCCCCTGTCCCAGGCACTGGCCTGCTGCGCCACAGATCTTTTGGCTCTCTGCATACTGCGTCCTCCTGGCGAGTTGGGCGTCGATATCGCACTGGGCAGCTCCCAGAGGTTCGGGGTTCCTCTCTGCTACGGCGGTCCGCACGCCGCCTTCTTCGCTGTGAAAGCCAACCTGGTCCGGATGATGCCTGGCAGGATGGTGGGTGTCACCAGGTGAGACATATCATCTTATATTTAACTGTACCACTTTATGAAACCACAGGGCTTCAAATCTTTAAAAACCTATTATTTACATTTCAGGGATGCAACTGGTAAGGAAGTGTATCGGCTTGCTTTGCAGACCAGAGAGCAGCACATCCGCAGAGACAAGGCAACCAGCAACATCTGCACTGCACAGGTATGTCCAGGTTCCCATCATCCCGTCTTTTAAAAATGTATTTTAAGTCACTGTCATCCCTGAGAAATCAATTTTTCCTCCCAGGCTCTGCTGGCCAACATGGCTGCAATGTTTGCACTGTACCATGGTCCTCAGGGACTCAAACACATCGCTGAGAGGACACACAATGCTACTCTGATCCTCGCTGAAGGTAAATGTTGTCTTCTTTGCCAGTCTTTGTAAAGTTTTTGTGTGTGTGAGTCATTTTCTCTCCATTTTGTCAATATCCCATCAATATAGGATACTATAGATGACCAGTTGGGTTGTGAAAAGAACAATGTCCGATGAATAAACCATTTCAATTGTTTATATCTGACACATGGATAAATTATTGAATAAAGGATTGGACAGAGGCTCATATGTCATATCATTACACGGTGAAAATGCAAAATAACTGCATGAGTTTATTCGGTTATTCGGCCATCAACATAATGAGCCGTATGTAACCGTTGACGGCCACACTCTGTTCCAGGTCTGAAGAGAGCAGGACACCGGCTACACAGTGATGTGTTCTTCGACACTCTGAAGATCAACTGCGGCGTGGCGGCCAAAGACATCCTGGAGAGAGCCGTGCAGAGAGAGATAAACCTGCGAATCTACAACGAGGGCGTGGTGAGAATCAGTCGTGCCGCCGGTGGTGACGATGTGGTGGAACATTCTTTGTAACATAGTTAGCAGGCAATGTTTTTGCCATGGTTGTTGCACCGCAAGGTCAAACGAGGGAACACTGGAAAATTGTTTAGTGAGAGCGACTCTTTCTCTACTAATAGAACGCGGTGTCACAATAACCTTTATTAGTTGGCAAGGAAAAACGATTCTATCACCAAACCGCGTGTAGCAAACATCCGGAACTCCTCTGGCTACGAGAGGGAACACGTTCATTCAAAGCATGCGGAGTGTTGTGGTGAAAAAAAGAAACCACATTAAAGGTATTTTCAGAGAGCTCTACTACAAATAACTGATGTGTTTGGGAACAATGGTCTGATCCATAATCCTCTTATTTAATATGGAGAAATCTGTTAAAGCAACGGCAGCAGATCAGAATGCACTGCACCAAAACAAGAGCAATTTACTGAAATATATTCAATGGATGAATCACAACCAACCTGACAAACTGTCACTCTGCAAAGACACAGATAAGTTATTCTATCTGACCTTTTAACCTTGTATAAATTTGTCTGCTTTCATCTGAACAGTTGGGTGTATCGCTGGATGAGACGGTGACTGAGCGGGACTTGGATGACTTGCTCTGGGTCTTTGGCTGTGAATCGTCAGCTGTACGTTGTTTCTCGGTCACTCGCTGTTGGGCCGAGTACTGATTTTAGTATTTACAGTATAATGAGCGCCACCTGCTTTTGATTTTGAACTTCTATACTTCCAGGAGCTGATGGCCGAGAAGATGGGCGAGCGGGTGAAGGGGATCATGGGAAGTCCTTTCAAGAGGACGAGCCAGTACCTGGCGCACCAGGTCTTTAACAGGTTTGTGTTCTCAGTTTTATTACATCACTTTACATTATATAGTTAGATATGAAGCCCCTTCTGTGATCGCTACTGTTTTGATTTGTGTCAAAACATTTGAAATACCTTTTTTGTTTTTGTTTTTTTTATCTCATGATTTTCTACTGCAATCAGTATATATCAAAACATTTAAATCTTCATAGAAGAGTCATATGCTTAACCCCTGTTGACCTTAAATTGCACATTAAGCTGCTGTCAGACTTCCTGGTAATCTTTCAAGGTCTGGTTTGATTAAGTATTTAAAATAATCTTTTATCTTCACACATTCAGATGAATAATTTCTGCAGTAGTAATGAGTTTTCGGTAGCTGCCTTAGTGGCACTATAAGCCCTCCAGCAGCTGAAAAATGGGAGCATCTTATCATCGTATTACTGCCATAAAGACAAGTCTAGTATCAGTGCTTCTAATGTCTAAGTCCTCATTTTAATCTCTGCCATGATCATTGTGACAGACAGTACTGTGCAAAAGTTTAAGGCATCAAATGTAAAGTGAGGAAGCTTTTAAAAAGTATCCCATGGATACTTTTAACTTGATAAAACTTCATTGAAAGTGCAGCAAATAAATAATTGAAATGCGCTCAGCACATGGTGGGAAGTTTGTTCCATACTTCTATGAAAACTTGCCACAGTTCTTCTCTGGATTAATTGGGTCTCAGTTCTTCTGTCTTCATATAATTGCAGACCAACTAATGTACAGCAGGCTGCCGGTGTTCGTTTCACCTAAACCTACTTCTGTCTTCCTGGTTAATTTCCAGTTACCACTCGGAGACCAACATTATGCGATACATGAAGCGCCTGGAGAACAAGGACATCTCCTTGGTGCACAGCATGATACCGCTGGTGAGTGTTTACCTGAAGTTAAACCAGATGTTCACATTTGCAAACTGTGGTGCAACAAAATGAATGTGGGTTTTTTTTTTGTTTTGTTTTTGTTTAGGGCTCCTGCACCATGAAGCTAAATAGTTCCTCAGAACTCATGGTGAGTTATTCGACAGATCCGATGAACTAGAGCAGATTTGTTATCCCTTCAGAACGTACGTGATGTGGTTTTGGGGGAAGTTCTTGCTACTCCTTTCTCTTTCTTTTCTCTAGCCCATCACCTGGAGGGAGTTTGCCAACATCCACCCCTTTGTGCCTCTGGATCAGGCCGAGGGCTACCAGAAACTTTTCAGACAGCTGGAGAAGGACCTCTGTGAGGTGACCGGCTATGACAAGATCTCCTTCCAGCCAAACAGGTAATGGCTCAAACCTTGGATAGATTTGTTATGCGACTTATTTAACACAACCGAAGCTTGCACCTAAATACTGAACTCATTTGGATGCTATTCCCTGACTTATAAGTCGGAACTTATACACAAATTTTTAATGATGATGGATTTATATTTTAGTGTACCGGCGCCAGATCCGTTCAATTTCGTTGGCCCACCACTTTGGACCAGACTAAAAGATTGCAACAATCAATCAATGAATCAACGATCCCATTACTTTTTTTCCATATAGAACCACCATTGTGTCAAAAGATCAATGTGTCCAGGACTGTGGTTTATGATAAAATGCCTGCAAAACTACTGGACTTACCATTGGCCTCAGTTTCAAATGTTGGCATGCTTATATGCAAACCAAGAATCAATATCTTATTAGTGTTTTCAACCTAAATTCATGAGAAACGACTTCATTAGATTGTTTGTTAAATGGATCAAGTCTTTAGAGAAATGACTATTCTGTAGATTTAAATACTGCAAGATTTGCTGAATATTTGAGCGTCTTTTATAAAGAGGGATTTTACTGTCTGAATTTTTGCAGAATGCATTGAACTCGAGCTCAGGAAATCTGAGTGAAAATATGCATAAAAGCATATTTCAGCTTTCAGCTGATGCAGCACACACACGCCTACCTCTGCTCCTTATCGTCACTTATCAGCAGCAGTGGGTTTATGAATAGCACACCATGCTACATTGGCCCAGAGAGTTATCGTGCAGCTATAGCTTCTCATCCCATTTTTCTCTCCCCTTTTGGTAATGTCGGCCGACTGATCTTTGAACTGTGGTCGGGTTAGATGTGTGTGTGTGTGTGTGTGTGAGAGATACATGACCACGGTGTGTTTGCCTTGTCTTCCAGTGGTGCTCAGGGTGAATATGCCGGCCTGGCTGCCATAAAGGCCTATCTGAACTCAAAGGGAGAGAGCTCGAGGAGTGTAAGTGTGTTGCCGATGCGATAGAAGAGTCTGATTGAACTGCAGTCATACATACCATGCATACCGACCAATTTGTGCTATATTGAAGATTTTAATAACGCTCTAGGCTTTAAATTCTGTCACTCAACATGTGTTTGATAGAAGAGGCTTCAATTTCCAGATTAACCGCACTACAAGCAAACGACATAAAGGAATGTTTGGATTAACAAACCATGCTCACTTAGCCTCAGTCATTTGGAGGAATATACACTTAGAAGTGTATATTTTGGCATAGTAGTTTATAGTTCATAGTTTGTCATTTTGGGAAAGGGCTTATGTGCATTCTTGCCAAGAGTTGATCAGATGAGCCCGCTGTCATGTCCGTGCATTACATAGGAGGCTAAAAATTGAAAATATAAAGTAATCAAACTTTCTCCATTTAATTGACATTTAATAAAAAAAGTGTCAAACTGTCCATTTTGCTTCCTTATTACAATGTATCTAAAGAGAGGGTTTCCCAGTCAAGTGAGAGGAGAAAGTGGTCTCCCACTTTTTGGACCGCACAGCATCTTTTATCATCTTGGCCACAGTCTCAGGACTGATAGGTGACGTTGATTTATCAACTGTAGTTTTTTTTACGATTATGCTGACTATTTGTCTTCTGACAAATGCTAGTGAAGAGTAGAATAGTACAAAGAAGAAGAAAAAAGAGCAAGCGTTCATAAGCCACAATGTAAGCAACACTCTGTGGCTCTGTGGCCTTATCAGCGTGAGTTCCTCACCGCTAGGTTTATTGTTCCCAGGTTACAACAGGTCGTTTTGACATGGCCGATTAATACGTCTCAGATACGCTTCTCCGCTTGAGGACAAGGCCAGATAAGACACTCGCGCAGATTAAACACCGGCTGACTCAGGTATTTGATTTGTACTGTCAAAGCTCCCTCATAAGTACATCTTAGATAGTGGCCTGCTCCCTTGATATCATGTCAAGGTCCAAACTGTCAACCGTTTGTGCAAACACACAGGGGCCGAAAAAAAAGAGAAAAACCCCTCTGTGATCCCGACAGAGGTTACCTGCTTTCAAGATTCCATATTTGGTGGTTTTAAGACTTTGACAACTGCAAGTCGGTGGTGTGACAGTGTTTTCCCAGTCAGTCATTTGTTCAGGTTACCCAACCCATAGTCGCTTAGACCTAGAAGTTGCAACATGTCAGACGTGCCAGCATAGTAAGGGATAAAATCAATTAGCAGCCTGGTTACACACTCGAGCATTTCCACACAAAGACACTGACTTTCTTTTTATTTTAACATTAAAACAGCATTAATTCTTATTAATTCTACAGTAAAACAGTATGCCTAGTATTTGTTAACTGTAGGGGGGCCAAAACAACCATTTCTTACAATTTTAAACTCAGTATATTTTGGCTTTAAATTCATTTTTTTCTCCTTTATGTACAAAGAAACATTGTTGTATTAAAACACATGCAAGGAAATTATAAAGTTATAGCTGTTTTTCCTGTTTGTTGATAATGAGAGGTTACATACACTGATCAAAAGTATAATTTACATCTAGGATACAAATACATTGTATTATCGAGGTATTTGGTTTTGTTGACCCTCTGTCCTGCTACATTAATATTTTTCCCTTTGCTCCAGGTCTGTCTGATTCCCAAATCCGCCCATGGCACCAACCCAGCGAGCGCTCAGATGGCCGGCATGAAGGTCCAGGTGGTGGAGGTGGACAAGGACGGCAACATTGACATGGCACATCTCAAGGCCCTGGTGAGAGCCTCACTGGTTTTACAACAGGAGGATCAATGTACTCGTCAGATGGAGTCAGTTTCAACCTGTGGAAACGGCTGTTTGTAAGACGTGGACATTTACAGAGAGTTGCATTGTGTGATTTTTAAGGATCCAGCGTTTCATGACCCGTAAAGCCATGATATTTCAGCCCTTTGGTTTAGATTTGCTTTCACTATAAACCATAACTGGCTTTCGATTGGCTGCTTTGTCTACAGTCTTAACTTCAAAAACTTTAGAGCTCTTTTTGTGGACTGACTTGGGCAGAAAGAGATTCTATGTATGATCTGACATTGATTATGAATAGAAATCATCCAAGGTTGGTAACTGGAAAGTTTCTGAGCCACTGACACGTGAACCAATGACAGTTTGAGAATTAAGGAGAAGAGTTTCACACAGTTTGTCCATGTGATGAAATTAAATGAGCTCATTTAGGGGGGCGGCTTTGAATTCAAGCTAAAATATTGATCAGTGAGCATTGATGTGACATTTCTTATGTTTATCATATCATAATCCAGGGGTCACAGGTCAAATTTTCTCATCATCACATGACTCCTTTTTTATTTTGGGGGGAATTTTGAACCTTCATTTTAGAAATGATCAGGAAGGAGAGGCCCTGCTCGATGGGAACCAAGCTGAATTGTTTTGGGTGGATTTGAGTTATATATATATATATATATATATATATATATATATATATTTCAAACTCCTGCCCTTTTTCACAGGTGGATAAACACAAGGCGAGCCTGGCGGCCATGATGGTCACCTACCCCTCCACCTTCGGTGTGTTTGAGGAGCAGATCAGAGACGTGTGTGATCTTATTCACGCGAACGGTGGCCAGGTGTACCTGGACGGTGCCAACATGAACGCCCAGGTGAGACAAAACCCCCCCCCCCCCCCCCGGCGGTGTAACATTTCTGATGGGCCATGTAGACGTTCATGGTAGGTAAAATATGACTTGTGATAACTGTGGGCTAACAGGATGAAGGTTTATAGCTGTGTGCTATCACGCTATTAATAGATTAATGGATAACCAGTGGGGGTTGGGGAAGCGTTACTGTGGAAAGGAAATTTGCCAGCTACTGTTAACAGTGCTATAAACCTACTTGTCCCTGCAGGGTTAGTTGTATGCAGCATGAGTTTAAAGGCATATAAGCTTAAAACTGAATGAATCTGTATATGCAGAAACACACACAAAGTAATGGAGCCATACAAAAGCATGAAAGGGCCTATAGAGAAAAAGACTGATTGTTGTTTTTTTCCTCCCTTCCCCGTCTTCCAGGTCGGCCTGTGTCGTCCTGGAGATTACGGCTCAGACGTGTCTCACCTGAACCTGCACAAAACCTTCTGCATCCCTCACGGTGGAGGAGGACCCGGCATGGGGCCGATTGGAGTGTAAGTCAGTGTATAGACTAAAAAAATTATAGAAAAATGTTCTATGTTTGGCAAAAGACATTGTGTTCATGCAGGACGCAATCACTCGTAGGAAGAGTCATTGTGTTCATGCAGGACGGAATCACTCATAGGAAGAGTCTTACTAAAAGAACCAATGTTTTTTTTTTGTTAAACTTTGAACCTGACATTCATCCATCATCCCTCCTCAGGAAGTCCCACCTCGCCCCGTTCCTGCCGAGCCACCCGGTGGTGGCCATGCAGTCGGTCAACGCCAGCAGCTCACTGGGCACCATCAGCGCCGCCCCCTGGGGCTCCAGTGCCATCCTGCCAATCTCCTGGGCTTACATCAAGGTCCGCACAGATGATATCGCTGTTATTAATTCATCGGGATTGGGGAGCGGGATTTATTCCACGAGATCTCCTAACAGTGCAACGTTCTTTTACCGTAACTCCAGTTGTGTTCATTAGTCAGCAAGGCAACAATCGGATGTTGGTGTCTGCATTAAGAGAAATTCATTACCATGAATGTGAATTATTACACATTAATGGAATCATACTTTCCATTGCATTAGTCTAATGGATGTGTCTGCTGACATCGCTCCTGTGTGTGTGTGATGTGTAGATGATGGGATCCAAGGGACTGCGTCATGCTACAGAGGTGGCCATCCTCAACGCCAACTACATGGCCAAGAGGCTGGAGGGTCACTACAAAATCCTCTACAGAGGCGAGAAAGGTACAGTACGGCCCCGAAAGAGTGCAACAATCCATTTTAAAAGCCTTTTAGTAATATAACCGTCTCATGTCCAATTTTAAAAGGGTCTCCCTCCGCGTTCTTGTGTTGGTGCAAACAGGTTTTGTGGCCCACGAGTTCATTCTGGATGTGAGGCCGTTCAAGAAGACGGCCAACATCGAGGCCGTCGATGTGGCCAAGAGGCTGCAGGATTATGGTAGGCAGAATTGCATCATTTCTTCCTTAACCGTAACAGATAGATACTATATTTGCAGCCTATCTGGTACAGGAGTCCAGCTCAGCTGGTCTGTTCATGTCCGGATGTGAAACAACTTTTTTGTCCTATTTTTCATTTTTTTTAATAACAACCACTTCTCTTTTATCTCCCAGCTATGTCTTTCTGGTGCTGTCCGCCACACTCCTACTTCCCCTTTTATCATTACACAACACTTCTACTTTTCCATACACAACCGTTTAATCACCCTTGTCAACCATTTTTAATTTCAAACATGTTAAAAAAATCTTTTCTTGGATTATTCAGCTTGATTTTTCAAGGTTTTTTTGGGAGTATTTTAAGCATTGATACAATCACTTCCATGCTGTATTTTTAATCACACATATTCATGATCATAACTGATTTATATTCTTCTTATTGTGACTTTTCCCAAATCATCTTTTCAACCTCCGTCCTCTGAGGTGTTCGTCCCTTTCTGGTTGTGGTTCCCTCATTGTAGCTGACCGCTCATAATCTGCGACCAGCTGCAGGTTTCCAGTTTGTGGCTCCTTTGCCTCTTTTCGTTGACACATGTAGTCTTCTGACATTGTCAACTAACCCCCAAAAAATTGTTGTCAGTGGCGTTATGCAACTGCTGTTTTTTCCTTTCAAGTCACTGGATACTCAGGACTCGTTCCAAAAAATGTTTTATTTAACCTATGGAAGTTTCTGATTTGTGTTTTTGTGTGTTCCTGTGCTGATGTTCAGGTTTCCATGCGCCCACCATGTCATGGCCCGTGGTCGGTACGCTCATGATCGAGCCCACGGAGTCGGAGGACAAGGCCGAGATGGACCGGTTCTGCGACGCCCTGCTCGGTATCCGACAGGAGATCGCCGACATCGAGGAGGGAAGGATGGACTCCCGCATCAACCCGCTCAAGGTACAGCCCACTGGAACATTGATTTACCTGTCGGATGTAAAGCTGTGACAGCTTCCATCTGAGACCCTTGTGTGCGTTCTGTGTGTGCAGATGGCCCCTCACTCTCTGGCCTGCATCGCATCCTCAAACTGGGACAGACCTTACTCCAGGGAGTTCGCCGCTTTCCCCCTGGTGAGTGTCCTCATCTCACCGACTTCTCCACTCACTCCCTGATACAACTTTTCTGTTTCGAACAAAAGGTGCTTTGTGATAAGAGATTCCTGGTCTCTATCACCCTCTAGTGGTGAGAAGTAAGAGATGCAATAACAGTGGTGTGTTAAATGATTTTCTCAGAGTTGATTACAGCACCAATCCAAAAACAAAACCTACCATTGAGTTAACTAGAACTTTTTTGTAATTCCTTTTTGGGATAGGTTCAGTAATGTTTTTGATGTCACAATTTTTAAAGTGCAGTAACATTACTGTCAGCATTTGTGATCAACTAAATTATACCTGGGGTTTTTTTTGGACAGATAATGTAGGGGTGAGAGGCCGTATCATTTACTTTTGAGTTTTCATCAAGTCCCCGACCACTTTCCTCTCACCATTGTCCCCGTTTATTACTTCACAGCCCTTCATCAGGCCCGAGACCAAATTCTGGCCAAGCATCTCCAGGATTGACGACATCTACGGCGACCAGAACCTCGTTTGCACCTGCCCGCCCATGGAGGTCTACGAGTCTCCGTACGAGGAGAAGAGGGCGTCCTCATAGATAAAGCTCCCCTGAGGTCCAGTCCCAACGTCCGGCCTAAGCTCCAAGCGCTCAACACTGAGACTCAGACAGAGAAGGGTTGGGGTCAGGGCTCAAAACCCTACTGTGTGAAATCGTGCTAGCCAGGGCAGAATAAGTGCGATGCTGAAATTTCAGATGTAGTTTAATGAAATTGTTAGACTTTTGCTCACACTCAGAAAATAACAGCCTCTATATTAATATTTAATTAGGTTAAAACAAATGAATAACCTCAGGCTCTTCATTGGACTACAAGACCGTCTTGGCTGCTGTTCATTTATTTGTTTATGATGATTTCAACATTAACGTCCTGTTGTCTGTTATGTTCCTCAAACGGAGTCAGCAGCATAAGTACACAAACATTTTTTTGGAAGAGCCCTCAAGCCCTGATCCTTGGCATATTTATTCTAAAAGGGTTTCAACGTCTGAGCTGGATATTGGGACTGTACTTTGTCTGATTGCACCCTCTTCACCGGGGTCGTGGCGTTTACCCTACTCGAACTTTAATGGACCAAAGGTGCAACTTCTGAGGCCGCTCCGTAACACACCTCTGAAATACTGAGTACAGTTTTAACTTTTTGATTCCCGCCATCTTTATATATAAAAAAAAAGTACCCCTGGTGCCTCTATTGTGTAAAATAACTGCCTCAACTTTCCCATTTTGTTTTTCGAATTCCTGATAAACAATACGATAGTTTTCTTTGTAGGATTTTGTCAATATGCTATCTATAGTATGAAAATGTTTTAATGTATGTTGCGACATTTGTTGGTCACAGACGAAGTCTTAATGTTGATTTTAATGGAATTGTTTTCTAATCTAAGTGTTGTCTGTAGGAAAAAAAATTCTGTATTAAACATTTGTCTTTAATTTCGTGCACAATCTTGACTTCTTAAAGCACAAGTTCACATATTTAAAGGATTTTGTCCAAACAACAGACTGAAACCTTTCAAGATTCAAAAATAATTCCAATTCGAGGAGTTGGAACAAGTGTCCTTGGCATTGTTACGATAATTGAAATAGAAGTATAAAACATAATGCAGATTCAATGCTTTCAGTTGACTAATTGTTTCAGCTCTAGTACAAAGTGCATTAATCCAAGTTAATTTAACAATTTGGCTGCATGAGGACATGTATGTAGGTTCATTACAAATGTCCTGGTTTCAGTCTGCAGTGGGCAAAGTGAAAACTGAAGGCAGACGTGACAAACGATATAAGTGGCAGGAAGAATCCCACACAAGAGTTTTGCACCAATACTCGAGCAATTTAATTAAAACGTTGTAGTTTTACCTACTCCCAGAACTGGTGACATGAAAAAGAAAAATACACATTTGATATATAAGGTCAGATTTAAAAACTTCACGTGCGTTAAAACAGATTCCAAGAAATGTCTTTCCATTTTTCAAGTAAGTGAACGGTAGAGTCAAAAACTGTGCGTACAACTGGTGTTACAGTACTTCACTAACAGAGAAAGTTCTCTTTGAGGATCATCAAGCCTGCATTGAATAAGAACCGATTTGACTGGACGAGATAAATAACAGTCGAAAGCTATGACTGCAGCAACATAATACAACATATCAGAAGTCTGAGTTATGTCCAGCTAGAAAAGTTTCCGTTAAGATCATGGCTCCCCACCACTCCGACCCACATGTATCATATAATACAGGAGTCCTATAGCTTAAAAGTAAAGTAAAATAAATAATGCTTTTGCCTCTTCCCAAAATGTTATTCAAAAATATTCATATTTAGCTCTGGGAAAAACCCAGAGACACGTCCTGCTAAATAATTATTTTAAAAATGTCAAAAAGCCCCATTTATGGAACAAAAAAGATAATTGTGCCTGACGATTCATTCAGTACTCATCTGTAGTGATACTGTATAAATACTGTAGCAAAAAGTGGCTATGGATAAGTCTGGTGATAGTTTTTTCTTACAAATCCCATAACAAACCAAGAACTATTCATTCTTCTAGTGTCCCTGATGTACATTATTCCTCAGTGCCATAGAGCAAAAAAACTTAAAATCACATGAATTGTATTTAAAAATTTGATTTTGTCCGAGAAGCACAGACAAGGTAGAAAGGTAAACGTTGTTGGTTTAGGACTTTTCATGGGATTTGGTGACTCTATAATAAGTCTGCCAATATTCTGTAATTTTAAACAGTTTGATTAATGCAACAATGAAGTGCCACAATACAAACTGCATTTACGCATGAAGATCTGTAACATACTTCCGCCACATATTAGAAAAGCAGCGTCTGTTAAAATGTTCTGGAATCCGCTCAAAAGTTATTTTTATGGTCTTGCTTTTAATTTAATCATCCGTATCCTTTGTTTTATGTTTTCTTTTTTATCTCAATATTACTTTCACCTCTTAAGAGTTGAAATTAAGTGATGGTGTTTTGTTTAAACAGGGAAACAGAGAGTTTTACCACTAGAACCACTGTGTCGGTGACATTTGAGGTAACGCCTATAACAGCTGCAGTGTTGTTGAGTTTAGCTTGGTAGGTTTTTTCAGTGTATTTGCTCCAGGGAAAAGTAAATTGGATCAGAGTGTTATCATCTTGCTCCTGGAATTTCAATTTCTTATAAGGACAAAATGTATTATCCAGCTTCAAGCTGTTCCGTTTGTCTTCGTACTACCTGAGTATGTTTGCAATGACACAAACCTTTCAAGCACATTCGGGGTAAAAAATGTCTCACTTGACCTTTCCTCATGTGTCCCAGCCCTCCAGCTGGCCGACTACCTGATGCCCGTCGGCCTCCTTGGCCTTTCTCCTCTGAAGCAGACAGTCGACGAGGACAACGAACACTGCTGATGAAATGAGACACAGGCCCGAGAGGTAGAAGGCGTAGCTGTAGTCGTTCGTCTCATCCACCAGCCATCCTGAAAAACGCAGAACAAGGAACAGAAGATCACGCCGGACATTAGGGCTGATAAATAAAATTATCCGATTTATCTATTCCTTGAGGAAGACGTAGACCTGCAGAGAGACGTTTATGCCATTTTAGAATAAACTGCACCTGAGGATGAAGAATTCTGTTAAATCATCTTGTTATTCCTTTGTCTTGCAATAGTTTGTCTTGTTTTGTGAACTATTTAAACTCATTCTCGTTTGGCTCCACAGTCAAGTCGACCACAACAGACGGCTCACCTGCAGCAGGTGGACCCATGAAGCCTCCAATGCTCCTGAACAGCATCAACATCCCCAGGCCGCTGTCGAATCCCTCCAGGGTCACAATGTCCACGAGCGCGGTGACGTGAACAGCCACCACGCAGCCGAACAGGAAGCCGTAGAGCGAGGTGAAGAACAGGATGGCCCAGTAGTTGTGACTGACTGGCAGCAGCAGGAGCACGACGCCGACGAGGGTGGCCACCATGGTGAGCAGCTGCAGGTTCCGCAGCAGCCCCATGTTGGCTACCCACCCACAGATCAGCCTCCCGGCCAGGTCTGCCAGCGCCAGGACGGAGAGGAGGGAGGCCGGCCAGTACTTATCCATCCCCACGCTGCTGGCAAAGGGCACCAGAAAGAGAGGTGGGATGAAAAACCCAGTCGCTGCAAGGACGGCAAACAGGATGTAGAGGACAAGTTCGGGCTTTCTCAGCAGCGTGCACTGAAAGATAGCCCTCCTCTTCGGCCGGAGCAACGCAGCACTTCCTTCCGGACCGTCTTTGGTTTCTTGAATCGAGCCCTGAGTCGTCTCCATCGGTCGCATGAGAGCGCCGCAGACACACAGGTTGAGCTGGAGGCCTCCGACGATGAGCAGGGCGCCCTGCCAGCTGTACATCTCGATGAGCCACTGGAAGAAGGGGCTGAACACGACGGCGAAGACGCACTCCCCCGAGCTGGCGACGGCGTAGGCGATGGGACGCCACCGTACGAAGTAGTGGTTCACCATGCTGTTGGCGGGGATCCACGCAAAGGAAATGCCTGTTCCTGGAAACAGAAAATATTCAGTTCAGTGTCATGCAGCGTTTAGCAAATCTTCACATTTTGAGAGGCTGGAAGCTGTAATTTAGCATTGTTATGAGGAAAATTACTGAAATTATTCATCAATTATCAATTATATGTGTAATAGAACATACTTATGGTTGTTTTTTCTCAATTCAATAATTCAGCATCGTTTCAAATTATATTAAATGAACCACCGTCTTCATTTTCTGGCTCCTCATTCCAAATAAAACCTCCAGAAACAGATGATTTTGAAATCATGAAACATGAGGAAGTCAAGTATTTCACTCTGTGTTAAACGTTATTGCATATTGATCTCACACATTTTTACACCTTATACTTTGCAAGATGGTGTTCATATTATCATAAATGGAAAAAATTAATCATTATTGGTTTGGGAAACAGCCAATTCTACAATCTGAGGTTCAGGGACGTATGAGTTTCGTGAGTTAGCTGGTGAAACCTTCATACGTACATACCTCTGGAAACTGATGATGGGGGTTAAGGAATATGTACGGTATATAAAACTTAAGTGTATATTATTTGGATTTTTAAAAAAATAGATATTTTTAATAGATATATATATATTATATTAAGATTACATAAAAGTCAAGGGATGTAATTTGAGTGGCAGAGCAGTGTCTCTTTTCTTTCACATAAATCACAAGCACTAAACTGAGGGGTTAAAATGCTTTTACCAAAGGATCAACAAGTGTTTCCAATGGTGGCTGATTTAATTTAGCATTCCTCAGACTGAAAAATATATATTTTTTTAAAAGGAGCAGCGATGTCTGGGTTCTATGAAAACCCTGAGTGTGCGATACCTTGCAGGACGCCCATGGTGAGATAGAGCCAGGGCAGACCAAGGTCCAGAGACGCCAGCAGCATCCCAGAGGCACTCAGGAGGCCTCCGACCATGATGACCACTCTCTGGGAAAACCGCAAGGTCAGCGCACTGGCCACTGGGGCTGAGGGGCGAAAAAACAAAAACAAAAACACTATGAAACATCCAGAGTTAAAAAAAACAAGTGAAGAATTCCCAGCTGAAAACCACATCTTTACCTCCCAGGTGAAACAGGGCAATGGTGGTGGAGGTGACCCAGGAGGCCGTGCTGGTCTGGACTCCAAAGTGACTCTGGATGTCCAAGAAGAAGACGCCGAAGTTCTTGAGGACAGCGGTGGTGAGGCCCATGATGAAGAAGGCCGACACGACGACCACCCAGCCGTACCCACCGTCGGGGGGAGGCCCCGCTCGCTTGGACTTCATCTTTAGTTACTCGTGTACAGGTGTGCTCTCCTGCCTGTGCTGAGAGGCTGTTAGGAACTTATCTGATAAACCTTTGAGGGTAAGCTCATGGAAATGAACATGCAAAAACGCACACAGATACATAACTTAGTGAACCTAAAACTTTGGGTGAAGTCAAATAAAATACTCCGTGGCAGCAGTTTAAAATAGCATAGTGCGTTCAACATTAAAATAATCTGGCTGCTATTGTGAAGGACCCCACACCAGAACATGTTGACTTCAGCAGATTTGTAATTGACAGTGTTTGCAAAGACTTTGATTTGTAGAAGGGAGAAACTTTTTTTAAATTTTGTAATAAAAAACCCTGTTATTTTCTTTAAAGGTGTTGTAAAATACATATTAATCTGATTTCTAAATTTAGCAACAAAAAGGCTGTAAAAACCCTTAACAAATGTATTTCTCTGAATATATAAGAAATCGCTGGGTCCTCCCTTTTTCGTTAATGTATGCTCTCCTTGTTCTCTCCCTATTAAGGAAATGAGGATTTTTTTTTTTAAACCACACTACATTTATGTACAACCAGGCCATTATTGAAGGACATAAAAATGCTACTGGCTGGTTGACCTAATTTGATTTACATATCCACATGCCTACATTCAGTGCTGGCAATCTGGCATACCGTGCATTTTCCAATTGGGCCGACACTCTTTTGGGTCCGATACAATCAAACTTAATAATTAAAATAATCATAAAAAAATCAAATAAACAACCCTAAAACTTTGTTGGGGTCAACGACCGGTTCATTGGCTCATTTTCCATACTGACACTGGGCTGGTCCAATCACATCCCCCCCCCCATCCTTTCACTTTCTCGTGTCAGATCAGATGCGGGTCAGATGCCGAGAGTCCGTGGACGGAAGGTCAAAATTAAGAAACACAAGCGCAATGAGGGGGCGGAGAAGTTTTGTGCGGAGCAAAAAAAAATTCCAATTGGAGCTTGAGTAACGAAAAGTAACTAAAAGTTACAAAGTAACGAAGCAGTTACAAAGTAACGAAAAGTAACAGAGTAACGAAAAGTAACAGAGTAACGAAAAAGTTACCAAGTAACGAAAAAGTTACAAAGTAACGAAAACGTTACCAGGTAACGAAACGTTACTAAGTAACGAAAAAGTTACTAGGTAATGAGAAGAAATGAGGTAACGAGAAGTAACGAAGAGTAACTCAAAGTGCCGGTATTAACTAAAAGTAACGGAAAGTACACTTTTCGTTTGACCCGGGGCCGCCTGTATGAATGACCAAAAAAACTGAGATGATTGGAAACGGCGACGCAAGTCACCCGCATTCGCTTCCTGGTTGGTTCTTATCAATCTCGATTGGACTGCAAAAAAAACCCCAAATCTGAATACTTAGTAAATGTAGTAATGAAAAATGAGTTATACCTCGTTGTTTCTGCAACAAACGAGATCGCTGCTCTTTCTGTGCTTGTCACCATTGTCGTTGTCTTGTTTCTAAGTAGCGGAGTCGACAATCTGCTGCCTGTTTACACCGGCAAGGTCAGTGTGCGTGAGTGGTCACGTGACACACGTCTTCAGGCGTCAGGTGTGTGTTTACTGTATCTACCTGGAGACAGTAGTCGTGGGGATGTACCCGTGATGGGAGAATAGCTCCGACGGACACGGTGACTCGCCTGTAACTGACTGTACTTGATCACCTTCACTCAAGTAGAATCCTGAATTCAGGGTGTTTATACTTGTTATCGTCTCACCACAGAGGTATGTTCCTAGTACAGTACAAGGCTTGTAAACGTCCAGCCGTGTCTTCACCAATGAAACACGTAGCTCACATGGGTGTAATATTGCACCAAAACATCAACTGTCCACCAAACAAACGAATGTAAAATAAATAATAATAAATTTGTATTAAAATTAAAATTTCATGCTCACGTTTTTTTTTTTTTTCACCCGTTACGGTCCAGCTCCCGGTGTCCTGCTCCAAGCATGCTTCTGGTCCTTCTGCCGTTACACTCGCACGTCGCTCTTCTTCATCACCTTCTGCTTCATCACATGCATCAGACACAAGTCGGTGGACACATCCTGTCCGGTGATTCGCAGCAGCTGTGAGATTATTATCATTAACGAACCTGATGTTCATTGGTCGAGCGGACTAGTTTTTTTGTTTTTTTAGTAAAGCCACGGTATTTTTCTCAGCGTGCGCAACTTCCGGATTTCAGAATAAAGTGTCAATGTAACCCCACCCACCGCCTTTTTCTGGCCAACCTTCAGGAAGGTTTGACAGACAATTAATTACTACGTTGTTTTTTTTTCCTCTGTCATTTGCTTAATTATTTTGTATGAATGTCTGCACATGGATTGTTGTTGTTGCAGCAGTTCCCTTTGTTCATTATTAGATTACCACATACTTTTTTCTGTTATTTTAAAGTTAATCAAATCAATAGCAACGCTTCATAAACATTTAAAGAAAGAATCCGTTTGTTGCAGGAGTCAGTCCTTTTCACCAGGCTGCACAAACATAAGGGTACAACTGTATTAACTATTGAATTTAAAACATAAAGTCTCCTCCGGATAAAGCCTCTCAAAGGGAGAACAAGCGAAGCAATACTTTTGTAAAAACAAAAAGCAGTTTCTTTATAGAGGATCTCACTGACCTTTTCTCCTCTGGTAGAAATGGGCGTCGTCCACGGAGCAGTCAAAA
The DNA here is from genome assembly GCF_022379125.1 of Scophthalmus maximus. Classification (NCBI taxonomy): domain Eukaryota; kingdom Metazoa; phylum Chordata; class Actinopteri; order Pleuronectiformes; family Scophthalmidae; genus Scophthalmus; species Scophthalmus maximus. The sequence goes on along the minus strand of NC_061533.1, from coordinate 6,561,258 downwards.
GTCTAAAAGAACAATATATTGCACTGAAAGTTAAATCGCAGTCATAGCTATTTTATCAACACTGAGGATGGTTACAGATTTTTCTTGGTGTTGTTATATTTATTACCCTATATGTATATATGATTTTATTTCTTAAAGATTTGATCACTGTCTGTGAACCAACGTCGCCGTCGGGGTCTTTTAAAGCTCTTATGTAAAGGAAAAGTTAAAGATGGAAACCCCTCCAGATGCCTCTCTTGGCCACAGCTCTCCCATTACCGCTGTTACATAATTAGGGTCCAGTTGGTACACGGAGTACGACAGTGTCACTGCCTTCATGGGTTAAAAACAATCAAATCCTATTTCAAGACAGAGCTGTGTGGAATAGAGCAAAAAAGTCACACTCAAGTTATTTGACATTCCTGAAATGACCGTAGACGCTGAGTTGCTTGTACAAGACATGTTGGGTAGATGTAAACAAAATGGGACTTCAGTTCCACGTTCAATTTGTCTTATGTTCATGATCAATATCTTTAGCAAGATGCTAAATGTCAGCAGTTTTTTTAACATACACTGAATGACATTTTTTTTTACCAGTTAAGCAGCTTACATCCTTAAGCCACCACGCTCTAGAAATAACTCACAGACGACGCTGCTGCATTTAACTGTTCTTTAATTTTCACACCACCTCTCACGATGAAAACATGAAACAATAATGGATTTTTTTTAAAATCACCTTTGTATGTGCTTCACTTACACGGACACCACGCTGGCAGTTCTCAAACGTAGTATTCACGGTATTTTCATTTTATAAAATTATAAAAAATTTCTGGACATATGTACACAAATATACTGTATGTATATTCACACAAACATAGAAAACACTCTATTAGTTCATTTGTCTTCACGGCGAGAGCTAGCCCTGCTAGCTGTTTGACAAGACAAGACAAGACAAGACAAGACAAGACAAAACACACACACACACACACACACACACACACACACACACACACACACACACACACACACACACACACACACACACACACACACACACACACACACACACACACACACACACACACACACACACACACACACACACACACACACACACCTTTTTTGACATAAGCATCTTTAGCTTCAGGTCTGGTAATATTCTACTCAAAGTCTCAAAAACCCATTTGAACTCTTTTTTAAAAACCATATCCAGGATGTTTGAGCAAACTCGTTCACTCTCTTTCAGCAACATCACCTTCAACAGTTTTTGACACATCCAAGCCTCCATTTTCTCTCCTCCTGTCCACCAACCCCCACGCCACAGTAGAAAATGAGAGTCGAGTGCCTTGCATAAAGGCACCTTGGCAGAAGTTTCTTTGAGCCGTGGTCCTAGTTTCTTAACCGCCGCTCTTCGGATCACAAACTGCTTCTGGCACTGGGCACGAGGAGTACCTCGTTTTTGGCCTTTTGGCACCCAGGGAACTTTGGGTGACTTTAAAACTCCTTACTGTCCCTGAACAGGTCGACGCGCAGGGCGAGTTCCTTGAACGACGGACGCAAGCAGGGGTCGTTGTCCCAGCACTCCTCCATGACCTCGTGTATCTGTGAGGCATAAAATATAATATAATTAATGACTGATGATTCAAAGGGAGGCAGCCCTGGTAAACATTATGTAAGAACACATGCATGTGAAAATTGTGCAGTACATGTTCCTACCTCTGTGGGGCAGCCCAGGGGCTGAGGCAGCCTGCTGCCTGATTTCAGAAGTTCAATGAGGTGATAGACGATCAACTGGCCCTGCTTGTCGTTGCCCATCATCGACATGAAGACCTGAGGAAGAGGAGAATGATGGCAGCCGAGACAAAGACGCAAATATAGATTATATTTGATTTTAGAGAAAAACAACATGAGCATACATACAGATAATAAAATAAAAACAGGTTGATATATACAATACTTGCTCTAAATAATGATGGTTCAATCATTGGGATTTCAGAGTTCAGAACATTTTTCCAAAGCCTTTCTTTTTTTGCACAGTGGATAAAGTTCTCTGAATCTGCATGCCATATTTAAATTCAAGACTTTTACATAGTTTAAAAAAAAAAGCAAGCTGAAAAAGCAAGTGCATGCATCCATGCTTCATCACTTACTGCAGGAGGGCTGCAGATCTTGTCACTGTGAGTGAAGAGCTCGTAAAGCACCACCCCAAAGCTCCACACGTCTGACGCCACGGAGAACTTGCTTTCAGTCAGCGACTCGGGAGCATACCTGTAAAATACTGCGGGTGAGCTCACGAGACGACTGCAAACACTATGTCAGGTAACAAAAGGTTGGGAACCAAAACAATATCGCAGCAAAAACAGATGGAGAACAGGTTAGAATCGCCAACAACTTCTATTCACACACTACTGGTTCTTAAATAAGTCCCCTAGTAGATATTATGACAGAAAATAATTATTTGTCAAAGAGGACAAATCATTACATACAGAGAAGGAAAGAGTATTAGACACAATTAGCAGCACTCTGACCAGAAGATGGGGCTCTCTCCGGGCTCTTTGACCATGTAGTACTCTTTGTCCTGAGGCAGCACTTTGGTGAGACCAAAATCTCCGATCTTCACCCGCAGCTCACTCTCCACGAGGATGTTTCTCGTTGCCAGGTCTCTGTGGATATATCGCTTACTTGACAGGTACTCCATACCCTGTCAAAACAGAACCACATCATTACATAAAAAAAACGGATCAGTAGCTCCGGTGGCCAGCGATTTCTTAAAGCACGTCCCAAAAGTGGACAAAGGGACGCACCTTGCAGATCTGAGAAGTGTAATGTATAAGCTTATTATGGTCAATCCTGTCCCTGTTTTTCATGAGGTAATCTCGCAGACTTCCGAAAGGCAGATATTCCATGATGAGACGGAGATTTCGTCGTCCTGGACAGAGGCAAAAAAATAAATAAATCAGCACATGCACTTGAGAGCCTTCAACGTTTGTAGAGTTTATTGATCAATTAATGTGATGTATATCCTTCCTTTATCAAGATTAAGGTTTGATGCTGAGGTGAGTGATACCTTGTTCAAACATGTGTGAACTTAACTTTAACTTTATGAGTTCATGTTTTTAGTTCTGGAAGACACAGGAGCTGCAGCAAAAGCCATTGAAATACCAGTCGACTGTACCTGCACTGTAGCAAACGCCTTTGTACTTGACAATGTTCTCATGCTGCAGAGATTTCAGGATCTCAATCTCTCGCTCAAAGTCTCGTATGTGCTCCGCAGTGCTGTGCTGGAGTTTCTTCACAGCGACCACCTCACCGGTGTTGTCCTGCAGTGGATCGTATCGACACATCTCCACACTGCCAAAGTTTCCCTGAAATAGAGGACCAACTTCAGTAAACCGTAATTTTTTTCAAGGTCTGGCTTATACTTTACAACATGTTTTGTTAATTTTACTGAAAAAAAATGCACACGCAGCAAGTACAAAGCTTTATGAGCTGCAATAGAAGTCTCTCAAAATGAAAACACATTGAACACTTAGAAAACATTGCATTAAATCGACTATCAAATGATAATCCTTTGATAATTCACTCATAATATATAGATATAATCTCATAATACCCCTAATATAAAAAATATGAATACTTTATTGATCATTACTTAATTGAAACCATATTAATTTAAAAAAACATAATAATTACAACATGGCACTGGCTGGTTTTAGTTTCAATTCCTTCTGGGGAAATGCATGCTTGTAATGTAGATATCAAGATTTAGCATTTAAGATAGAAAGTATCTAAGAATGGAAGGACAATATTTAAAATGATTCCAAAGAAAAAAATCACTACGACACGCAAAATAAAAAGCTGCTACAAGAGGAAAAGGGGTCGGTAACCGGTCTGGGTTGATCTGCTCACAAGAACACTTCATACCTTCCCCAACTGCTGTAAGAATATTAGGTGTCTCTCTTCAAACTGAGCTGGCTCCTGATTCTCAAAGCCCCCAGTGGACCAGGCAGAGCCCACGGTCCTGTTTGGCAGGATGTCACTGTCCACGATCAACTCATAGTCTGGGGAAAACAAAACAACAACAAAAAAAACATGTGGATTCAGAGAGATGATGGGACGGCTCGGAAATCCCTTCTATTGTACAATTTAAACGACAGGGCATTGTGATACATTTGTATTTTTTCTATTGTGCGACACCAGATGCATGTGCGTGGATACTGGGATAGTTGAGATTCAGCACCGGTGTGACCTAAATTCCCTGTTGTGACACCATCAGGGGGGGATTCTGTGTGGCCAGCTGGGGAGCGGTGTACACCAACCTGGTGTGAAGAGGCTGTGGAGGTCGCGGATGACGGCGCGAAACGTTGGCCTGAACGTGGGCTCATAGTCCATGCAGCTGTTAATCAGGTTGGCCAGTTCGGTCCACTTTGGTGCAGGGAGGTGGTGGCGGTCCTCGTAGAACAGGGTTTTCTGTTGAGACATTTTCAAATACAAATTTTGATAAAAATCCTCTAAACACACAAAATCATGGTGAAAATGGACAAAAACTACAACCCATTTGGACACAACCACCCCAGGCCTTACCTTAGAGTTGTCAAGTGTTGCTAAAGGTTTCTCCCCACCGCTGCAGATCTCCCATAGTGTGGTGCCAAAGCTCCACTTGTCCGCAGCCAGGCTCAGGTTGGCAGGGTCCTCGATGCACTCGGGGGGCACCCAGGGGATCCTTTCAATCAGGACTGGTGACCGCCGAAAAAATTTAACCCACCATCGTTAGGAAAGAGCACTGACATTTTCAGACACAATTTTAATAGATTCAGCTGGATTTTATGCAGTAACATAATGTATTCCTACATTGAAAAACATCTCGGAAAAAAAAAAAATCAATTTTGATAATACTTTTTTTAATATACAATTTAGTTTTCCTGTGTTTTATGTTATCAAGCACCACGCACAGGAAGCATCCAGTACAATGTGGATTTAACACTATCTCAATTGCCCACGTGAAATAGGTCACTACTGTCCTCTGCTGGTTATAAAGGTGTGTTACAGTCAAGTGGAGCAAAGACAAACTCACTCTCTTTTGGTAAGACGGTGATACTGATGCCAGGATCGCTCAGTTTGATGAACGGTGGGTTCCCAGCCCTCCGATCCTCCTCTCTGATCAGGAGAACGTTTTTTGCACACACATTCCCATGGACAAGATGCTTTTCTTCCTGCAGGTAAAAGAAAGGGATAGATGTATCTGCCACATAATTTGTGTACCCAATTTCACGTGTTAACTTTTGAAGCATTGAAACAATGTGAAAGGCTTGTAAGTGTACCAGGAAGTTCATTGCCCAGGCCAGCTGCTTCACCACTTCAAGCTTCCACAGGACGTTTATGGAGTTTTTGTTCTTCTTCAAGTAGGTGTCCATTGAGCCAAACTTCACGTACTCCTGCACCATGATGTCTGAAAGAAAGCATTTTTATTCTTATTATTAATAGTGACAGAGATAGTTCACTTTAGGATGATCTGCTCAGAAAGATAATTAGCCAATTGCAGTTTCTATTTTTCATTCTAAGGTTTTCGAGGTAAAATGTTGTTCTTCTAAACAATATCAGTATTTCAGTGCGGCTTCTGAGCAATGGAGACGTGTGCGAGTGTGCGGCAGGAGAAAGGTTCCCTGAGGCAGGGTATTCTAATCCTTCTAAGAATAAACCGTCACGCCTCAGGCTCAAAGAGTCTGGTCGAGATTACAGCGGAGCACAGTAGACACATTGACATCATTAGACCATAATGACACACGCCGGTAATGTTTGTCAATCTGACGGGGACATTACGGGACATACAGTGTGCTTGTATGAGAGAGGACGTCCGTCTCTCTAAAGCAGACTTACTCTCCTCTCCGCAGACGCACACGCCGTAGTTAAAGATCAGGTGCTTGTGGGATAACTGACTCATCATGCTGGCAGCTTCGAAGAAAGACTGCGGGACAAGACGAAGATAGAAAAAAATAATTATTTGATTTGCCCATGACAGAAACAAGATGCACTCCTGAGATACACTTGGGACTAAATTACAGAAGATGTAACACAACAACATTTTGTCTTGCCATAAACCCATTTCACTTATTTGAACTGATGTAATTTAACATTATCAGTGACAGTAAAACTGTTCCAAACTTAAAATTTCAGCCATTTATCCAGCAATAATTACAAAATTAAAGCTGCAAGCAGCGATGATCGGGCCCTCGCACTCTCGCCGTCGGGGACGAGCGGGTCGCCGCTCTCGACGCGTCCGCCGAGTCTCGCGACGGCCGGTCGGGACGCGCGGATTTCTCTTCCCCGTGTCCTCACTTTGAAAATGCTGTCTTCCTGGTGGGTTCAGTTCGGGGCACTGACAGACTTCGGCCTGTAGATACGTTCGCTGGTGACATTTCATACGCTCGGGTGGCTTTCTTTTTCTGTATTGTAAGGAGCGCTAAGGAGTTGCTCTGCAACGGCCGAACTCAAAACTCTTGTCCGATCGAACCTGTCCTCATTTGTAATATGTGTGCTGTGTTTCGTGCCTGTAGAAGCATCCCCGACACAGTGAAAGAACACCTCATGTTTCGTGGCGAATCGCGCTCCGCTGTGCCCGCACCTTTCGTCGTAGACTATAAAACCCTATGGGCAGTTTGATCGGGAAGGTCTCATGTACGCGTCGCCCAAGTTTGAAGTGGTTTCGATTAACGGCCAAGGAGGAGGTGATAAAAGTACGACACCTTTGATTTTCCATGTTTAGACATATAAAATCCAAAATGGCTGACTTCCGGTTGGGCGGAGCTAATGGCTCCAAGAGGCTTTTTTGTAGGTCGGAGGATGATACACTAGCCGACCGAATTTCGTTCATCTACGGCAAATTTAAAGGCGGGGGCCATGACTTTGAAATGTTGTAGGGGGCGCTATGGAGCCATTTTGACACAATTGGACAAAAGACACATATCGGACATATCGATTTGCCACTCTGAACATGTCTGCCAAGTTTGGTGACATACAAATCATCCCAAGTGCCTCAAACATGTATCCGTATTTGATGGCGAACAGGGCGTCACCATGGCAACAGCGTTTGACAGATGGTCAAAAATTTCACAGTACAATATCAACCACGTCTCACAACTAAGCTGACCAAATTTGAGGTTGCTCCAGTGAACCTGCGAGGCAGAGGACGTAAAAGAAGAATTTCAAACTTCCTATCACCATTAGGTGGCGCTATGACTTATGTCCAATATTGACATGTAGATGTGTTGAGGGTTGGACTGTTATCATACCTTAGAAGTTTGGATCAGATCAGACCATGTACCTTTGATTGGGAGCAACTTCCTGTTCATGGCGAATCACGCTTCACCGCGGCCACGCCTTTCGATGTGGAGTAAATCTTTTGATATCGTTTGATCCGGAAGGCCTCCTCTACGCGTTGCTAAAGTTTGAGGCGGATCCGAATAACCGCCTAGGAGGAGTTCGTCAAAGTACGTCGTCTTCCGTTCGCCACCTACGCCAAGGTAAAATCCAAAATGGCTGACTTCCGGTTGGGCGGAGCTAATTGCTCCAAGAGGCTTTTTGGTAGGTCGTCGGGAGGTACATGAGCCCACCAAATTTGGTTCTTCTACGTCAAATTTAAAGGTGTTAAAATTGACTTTTAAGTGTTCTAGGGGGCGCTATGGAGCCATTTTGACACAATTGGACAAAAGACACATATCGGACATATCGCCTTGCCACTCTGAACATGTCTGCCAAATTTCGTGACAAATAAAGCATCATAAGTGCCTCAAATATGTAACGGATTTTATGGCGAACAACGCATCACCATGGCAACAGCGTTTGAGTCGTTTCAAAAATTTTCACAGTATAACATCAGCCATGTGTCACAACTAAGCTGACCAAATATGAAGTGGATCCAATGATCCTGAAAGGCACAGGATGTAAAAGAAGAATTTCATACTTCATGTTACCAGTAGGTGGCGCTATGACTTATGTCCAATATTGACAAGGGAATCTGTTCAGGGTTCGACAGTTATCATTCATGAGGAATCTGGTAAAGATTTGTCCAAATATGGTTGAGTTATGATGATTCCAATTTTGTTAGCCGTTAGCTCGTAGTTTTTCAATAGCCGCGCGGACGGCTTCCGACGAAACGTCACCAATTTTTTTATATGACATTGTCCAATATGTATAAGTGTACTGAGCAAGTTTGAGGTTGATCGGGCGAATCTGCGAGGCAGGGGAAATAAAAGTAGGATTTGTCACGTGAAATTGCCAGTAGGTGGCGCTATGACTTATGGCCAATATTCAGATGGAGATGTGTTAAGGGCGGTCGTCTTATCATACCTAAAAAGTTTCGTTCAGATCAGACCAAGCACCTTCGATTCAGAGCTGTCACTATATGCCCCCGAAAAGACTCCCTTACATAAGGGGGCGCTATGGAGCCCCATGGCCACACCCAGTGCCAGGCCTCTGGGTCTGAGTAGCGGGAAGAATTTCTGACGTGTGTGCCAATTTTCCTTCGTTTTCGTGTATGGGAACAGTCTGAAAACTGAGCGAACGATGCTGAAAAATAAGAATAATAATAATAATAATAATCCTTACGGAAACAATAGGGCCTTGCACCTCGGTGCATGCGGCCCTGGTGCATGCAATGCCCCAGGTCCGCGCACCTCGTGCTCGGGCCCTAATTACCTCACAATCTTTCCAGGTACCTTCTGGCAAATTGGGTTGGTTATCAGTGGTCTAAACATTATTTAAACAAGAGTATTTATCCGACTAATAAATGGAGAAATGTCTGTCTGTCCTTCATTTCTACTCATCCAGTGGATTACAAACTTGGCAGAAAGGACGTAAACTGGTCATTTGGCGATCAGCAATCTGATGGAATGGGAAATAATAAAAGTAACTTTAGCTGCCATCGTTGGCCATTAAACATTAACCTTCCAATAACTTATAATATAATGATAGCTGCTACGTTTTGACCTCCACAAATCTAATGTTATTGGATAATGAAAAAGGGCAGAAAGATTAATGATGGTCGTATGATGGATACACTGTTGTTTAGCCGTCATGACTTAGTATTTCTTTCCAATAACCAATTAGTGGGTGTAAAAACAGCCCAGCGTCCCTGCAAACAAGAAATTTTGCAGCAGCCTCGAGGCCACACACCTCAGAGTAATTCCGGTGGGCCTGGTCCAGCACTTTCATGACAACTTCTGTTTGGTGCACGAGTCCGTAGTCTCCCAGCTCCTTGCGGACCCCTTTGAAGATCTTCGTAAACGTCCCTTGACCGAGACTCTCCATCTGACAGGGAGCTCATTATCTCAGGTTACATTCGAAAAATCATAAACATTAAATTTACACCCTCAAGAGGTCAATATCCAACTTAATTCAGATCTTGACTTGTGATGACACTGTACGGTGATTTGATAAAATAGTATTGCCAAACAATGAGTCAGTCCAGGAATTGTTACGTAGATGAGAAAATGGAGACACGATAGTCCTGGAAATACTACAAACAAAACTTACAAATTCCAGATCTTCTTTCCTGATTTTGTGAAACACCATTTGATTGATGTGACGATGTAGTGAGGGAGATAGAGGCACTTCTGAGCCCTTGTTGCTCCTGCACACAAGCAGGCAGGACTTTTCTGATGGAAAGAGAAGGAAACAAAAGTTTACCATTTAGTTAAGTGATCAACAACAGAGGCTACATCCGAATCGAAATGTTCTCATTTTAAAACAATCACCTTCCACGTAAACATTAAGTTCACCGTCCATACCATCACACCTGAAAACACATATCACATGACCGTTCATGCACACTGGGCATGTGCGTGCTGGTGTAAACAGGAAGCAGATTGTTTACCCTGCAGCTGGTTGCTTAGTTATAAAAAATACTATGAAAGACAATCAACGATGATAAAAAGTAAGAGTAAGTGAGAGAACTTGAGGAATTATCATAGATTATGTGACATGTTGAAACTCTCAAGTTGTCATTCATTTCCCCAGTTTTCCTTTAATTACAAACTCGAGAACTGAGAGAACTTTTAAATGTTATCCTGGGTTTCAGTCTGTACTCCGTGCATCCCAGTTCAGAAAAAAACATTTCACACAGTGAGTAGTCGGCATGCACTTATAAATTCACTGAATCATACATCAACGCATTGAAGAGACCAAAATGATGTCTCTGTTTTCCACGGCATCAAAAAAAAACATACTGCTGGAGGCTGATGGACACCAGCCAGATCACCAAGTTCAATTACCATGCTTGTCAACTGGTAGAAGATCCCAATACACACACAAAAAAGGGTGAAATTGTCTACTAATCTCTCAAAAAAAAACATACAGTGAACAAATCCAGATGCTCTTTTCTTCATATCTTTACCTTTGGCTTTAGGTGGACAGCACTTGCTGAACTGGAAAATGACGCTGTCAGAGCGCACAGTTTCCTTTTGGTAGCAGCTGAGTAGTTCCTGAAGGCTACTGAAGTTTCTTTTGGTTCCGCTGAGGTTAAACTCCCGACTGGCAGACCTGGTTATCTGGCAGTGCTTGTATTCAATAGTGTCGTAAACCTGGGGGGGGGGGGGAGGGAAGACAGTGACAATTGAGAGAATCTGAGTTTGCAGTTAGTGAATCAGCAGTTTTTAAGACATGCATTATTTTCCTTGCAGCCTTTTACAGTACAACTTTATTTTGAATGATCCTCTCCACACATCCAAGTAATATTATGAGTATTATCCACGCAGGGTCTGTTGACACTGTGAAAACTGGCTTTAAGATCCTGTTATTGAAGAAACTCAGCAACTGTAAATCACAGCATGTGGTCTTCTCAGGCCCCATTCCAACTTTTGGGAGAGGAATTGAATTCATCGGCAGACCCCGTGGCCTGAATACATGACCAACATCGGCACGCCACACCCGTGGGTTCATTTAGTTTCACTTTATTGACAGTATATTGTCAGCATATTTCAGTAGTGTAATAACTGCTTTAAACCCGATGGGGCTCATCAAAACATCACTGGATCCAGACTACTCGGTGCCAGCCTACGTCATGCACTTGGGATGCCATACCAAAACAAGAATGTGTGGATAAGCGTGAAGGACGGAGCGAACGGATCGTCAGCATGCATATCTCACGGACCAAGTGACCCTCTGCTCCACATCATCCGAGGCATTCGGTGGATGTGTCTGTGATTGTAACCCAGGGTGTTTTTTTCTAGCTGCAATGTACACGTGGCCTACACAGTCCCTCCGGGATATCATGACAGCGTCAATCATTGCAAAAAATCAACCAATCTCTGCAAATTCCCAGAAGTTCTGCACATAATAGGGGGTAAATTGTTTTGTGTCACGAGGCGATATGGTGGTGGAACACAAACGAAAGTCATCAATTCAAAACACTGCAAAATACACTCAAGGAAGGGAAAACATCCAGATCTATCGTAGGTAGGAAAAGAATCAAGGTTATATCAAACATGGATGTTTAGAGGTGATGTTATATAAATCACAAAGGGCTAGAGGCATGCTTGCTTCTTTATTTGTTCCTATTACAGAATTCCCTACAGCTCCTTTTAATATATCATTGCATGAGAAATCTATATTGGTTCACCATCTGATTATTGAAAAGAAATTTGTATTGTAGGTTTTTAATTGACACCTGAATAAACAGTACAACTGGTGTAACAAAACTGATAGAGGCTTGTCCTCTAATCTGCAACTTTTATCAGTCAAACTAAACGGGAGGGGAGGACGGACTGCCACTATTTTCTCTACACAACATGTTTGTAACGACCTTGACCTGGGTGAATTGACATGATCCGAAATGATCTTGCTCATGAGCTCAATTCAGAATTATCATAAAATTAAATCTCTATCTCTAGTATGATAGAGATTAATCTGCTTTGGAGTCATCAAATTTACTGGACAGCTTTGAACTCACCCCGACATGAACAAGAATTAACTAATCACTAGTTTTTGGTAACAGGATCAGCTTCACTGTTCACGTATTTTTTGACGCCCATCTAATGTTAACAAAGATTATAGAATTGGCAATTTCTTTGGTTCAAACAAGATTCCTGGATGGCACTGTCCTATTACAATAGCTTTAATTAAAACTAGTTCACTGTAATATATACAGAAAAGCAATGTGCGGCAATAAATAATTACTTTTCCAAGATTGCTGCAGAGATGACTACACTGTAATGAAAATAAGGCTACATTTTGTTTAACTTTATTATTATACTTTCTGATTATTATTTAGACAGTTTATTCGCCATCTTATGTAATAATCATGGCATTCTATACCAGATTTGATGGTTTATTCATTCATTCTAAGACAGCACTCCGTACATGTACTTTCTATATTGTGAAGTACTCAGAAAGGTGGAAAGGCTATGAAAATTAACCTTCTTCTTCTTCTCATCATTATTATTATTTTAGTTATGGTGAAATGTGCCAGCTTCCACAGAAGAGATTTACCTACCTCAACAGGGAAAGTCAGAAAATACTTGTTGAAGTCTTTAGGGCTGCATCTTAAAATGTAAAGGCCTTGCTTGTTTCCACACTTCTGAAGTCGGTTGATGGCAAACTCCATTCTGCAAAAAACACACGCACACACAAATGCAGCATAGTAACAGCAGGTTATTGCCTGTTTCTCATAGGATGTAAAGACCAGCAACCTAAGAAATGCTCATAAATTGTGATTGACAGAAAGGCTGCACTAATACAGATAACCAAACTTTACAACTGTGGTGAGCAGAAAAGCATCTCAAGGTGTTTTCAGACATGCACTGAGGTTAGGACATTGTCCTGAACTTCTACGGAGGGAGGAGCAGCATATTACTGACTCAGTAATATCTCCTGCTGCATTTGTCATATGTGACCGGAATTTCTCCACACAATTCTGCGGACATTGTCCGAAGTTCCCGTCTGAAAATAGCTTCAGGGTGCACATGTCGTACCATGAGATGTGAGTGTGAGAAACGTGGAGAACGTAATTTTAAATTAAACGTTTTTTGAAGAAGCAATAATTCTTATTAATGTTGTTGCCATATTCTTTTAGGTTATTCTTCACTTACGAAATTGGGCCATGGCAATGAGAAGAGATGGCCTCCACAAGCCTCGGAGGTGCCACTTCATTACAAAGGTAGTGATGTGCGTCTGACGTCAGCCGATAGTAGCCGTCGATGAGGGACACAAAGGAGAGCGCTTCATATAAGCTGGGGAATTCCAGCTCCTGGAAATATATATGAAAAAGACCACAGCAGAGGCCATTAGCAGGATTCTGTCAGACATGCCGGTGCATTTGACACCAACGATTCACTTTGCAAGAAACAACAGGCGAGGAAAGCAAATGCTTTTAGCATGACTGTTACCAGTTTCTTTCCGTCTTGTTTGTTGATGGTGACCACCCGACTCTCTGTAGCACCCTCCTTGCTGGCCAATTTGATGCTGATGTCAGTGACATCCGGGAAGTCACACCAGGTCTGCAGCTCCTGGCCAAACAGCATAACAAAAGCATTACACTCTATGTATTTATTATATAGACAAACAATCCACCTCAAAAAGTATTCTCCTGTAGCAACAGACATAAACCGATACAGCTTCTACCTCCAAGTCACAGTACATTCTATTCATCCAATTTAGATTATTCTGAAAAACCCTGATGACCGCACCAACCTGGTCGGAATCTTTCAGTTTCTCTCGACACCACTGGATGCCAGTGTCTGCCGCCACCAGGATGACGAGCTGTCCACTTGACGGATCTCTGACCTGGAAGGTCTCCGTGTAGAAGCCCTTCTCCAGGGACTCCATGCTGATGAGGTACTTAAGCTTGAGATCGCGCGCCGTGGTCCGACACTGACTGAACTGCTGGATGAAGCGCTTGAAGCGGAAGCGGATGCGCTTACGCGTCAAGAAGTTGCAGTCCTGAATCTGAGCTCTCATGTCCTTCGGCAAGAAGGACTTGTAGCTAGAAGAGATTCAATAGATGTTTTGTTATCAGCACCAAGCAAGTTACAAATATCATATATTTGCACATATATGTATGTCACTCTCTTTTGAGTATTGTCTTTGCAGAGAATAGAACAACAACAAGAGATTGTTTACTTGAATACAAGAGCTGCTCACTTTGACATCTTTTCCATCGTTATATTAAAATAACTTTTAATAAACATTAGACCAATCAAGTCTTGTACAACTACTTCTGTTAAACACAAGATTAGATAATGTCGTGTTTCAGAGGTTTGACGTTTGTTTTGGTGAACACACAAAAAAGCTCTGATATTCCTCAAAGTAACATACCACATTACAACAGTTCGTGCTCAGCAGGTACAGTACTCACTTCAGCTCTGATCAAAAGCCGCCATTGTTTCTCATGTGTACCTTGTAGTGTGATAGATGTCCAGCGGCGACATCTGTCTTTCCTTGGCCGTCCTTGTCATGTCGAGTACAGCCATACCGAGGCACTCTTCCTGGGTCTCGTGGGAGTTGGGGATCTTCACCAGGCCATTCACAAAGTCATTCCTCCACTGCAAAAAGATGATGGGAGGAACACAGTGGCTGTTAGCACGTAATGCACACAAGTGAGGGGCAGATTTGTGAGAGAGCAGTCACCTACGTACATCATGTTTTCATGCACGTAGAGAGGTAGAGTATGTGTATAACGTTTTGCTCTTGTGAAGTACCAAAGCCTGATTCAGGCTATTTGGGCCATGACGTGGCTTCTAAATAAACTCTGATGCAGATGATTTACCGTGTTAATGGAAAGCAGCCTGACCACAAAATAGATTTATTTATCTACCAATCAGGGCCTCACCAACCATGTTCCTGTCCATCCTGAGTCTCTTTCTTTACCTCCTTGGTATTTTTTGACAAGATGCTCACATAACAACGTCTGCAATATCTTCACGAGCTCGTCACAACCACAAGAAAAAGTAAATAACAGCTCAGACAACAGTCTCGTACAACATGACTTGCATGTCAGTCACTGGAACAAACTTTGTTTTCGTTTTACCCTGCAGGTCCGTGAAGCACTGATGGTACTGATGACAGCTCACCACAACACTGACCAATAAATGAGCTCCTAGTCCGGTCATCTGACATCATGGTAACAGCTCTTGTTTTTATTGTAACAAGTCAGTGTGAAAACTAAACAGATCGCGAATACAAGGTTACACTGGAGTGTTCTCCATTTTGTGTGGCTTTGGTTCGAATAAAAGGACAGTCAGTCAGTTTGTGGAAACAATCACAGACAATAAACAGGTTGTATTATTTATCCACGTCCAAAGGCTTTCACATGTTCATTGTTGTTGTATTACACAACATCGATCTGGCAAAAAAAAATGTCCCCCTTTTTTCCCCTACACGTTGATTTGTTTGAGGCCACTGGCACAATATCAACAAACATCATTGATTTTCAAATTTTTTTAAATGTTTCAAATGGGTAAAATCTCATTCCATTGAAGAGCAGCTGCACTGCTTGTGCAAGTGGATAAAGTCAATGTTGATTCTTAAACTCTGACGCTGAATGTTTGCTCCCTCAATCCCAATGAAAACTGAAAATTATTTTGGGCTCCTCGTCCTCAGGAGGCCCAGAGGAAGTTTAAACCAGAGATATGAGCAAAACAAGAGTACCTGTAAACTTAAGAAAAAACACCTGGGAAACCTGAGCAAGTCCAACCAGAGCGATTAGCTTTCCGAGTAATTTATGCTGCCAACAATGCTGCTGTGACAGCTGAAGCAGCGAGGGAGGGTCAGGAAGGGATAGCTTCAGCTAATGATGAGAGAAAAGTAGGAGAGGAGGAGCCAGCTAGGTAAGAAGCAACAAGTGAGCCCGACGGGGAGAACAGAGAGTGAGAAGTATATAGCTGTGCATTCACAAATTCAATATAATTCTGTGGGAAACACTGCTTCCACCCTGCAAGTCATAATAGCCTTTCTTTATCACAAAACCCAGAAGCTCTACTCTAGATTACACTGTGTGGAATTCAACATATCCTTCACAAAGCAAAAAAAACAAACAACATCTGTGCGGAGGGAATGCAAGCATGTGTAGTGGCTTAACGGCTGCAAACACACAATGTGCTACATCCTCAAATGACCCACCCACCCCAGCTGTGCTTCCCTTCTCCCTTTTAGGATTTTCCCGAGGCACCAGGATAGGTTTCCACGGCCGTAATTCCGCATAATCCTTTAGTTCACTCAGATGTCATGTGAAGTATTTTTCTCCCCTCCTGTCCTACACAAATATTCTGTTGTTAATGTCATGTGGGGGAAAACAAAAAAATGTGATTACAACTTCCTTTGACTAAAAATGCAAGGAGAGACAGTGAACCCATGACACCCCTAATAATCATGGCAGGTCAAGGACCCTGCTGAAGATCTGGGCCCAGCCTTATTCACATTGCGAATGTTCCATAAATGCAGGGAACATTTCCAGCAGCGTGGGAGACTTCAGACGTGGGCCCCACACCCAAAAACGTCAACCCCAACACTCCTGGTAACAGTTTTCTCAAAAATAGAGGAAAGATTCATCATAAATAAACTGATGCCAAAGGTGATTAAAGCCACACATTCCTGATTAGTGGCTACAGAGAGTTCCCTCTCACATGTCCCCTCTCACATGAGGGCTACAGCTGCACTCACTTAAAGTGCCAGCCCCCTTGTCGGTGCCACTTGCTCATGTCAGCAGCCCCCTCGTTTACAAAGCGCTGATGGAAATCATTCTGACTGAAGAAATCCACGGTCAGAAAAGTGGTTTTAAAATAGAAACAGTTTTATAGTTTGTTACTTGTGTTTTTATCATTGTCACTGTGCGATTGTTTTAAAAAATAGTATTCAAAGACTAGAACTAACCAGCAAGGGAGCAAACTGATAGCACTGCACCTGTCAAGGATATGAGCTTCTTGTTTCCGAGGCCTAATCTAGAATACTGAGCTGTAATGTGTGAACAATCAATTAGACAATGCTTTTGAAGGTTTTTGATAAACGGGGCACTCATTTCCAACCAGTATGAGTCATACAGATGAATGCTGAGGTGCTTACCTGAGAGAAGAGGTATGATATGACAAAGTCATCGAGGACGGGGCTTTCTGACCCCTTGGCGACCCCATACCGATATGCCCGGGATGCCCCACCACTGTACCAGCCAGGGAAGTAGTACCTGTGGAATACAGTGATAAAAGTCACAAGGATATTTAATTTTTTAGAGATAGAGATAGAAGATTCTTAATAGAAAAGGCAGAGGCAAAATTATTTTACCTTATTCTGAAAAACACATCTTCTGAAGCCGATTCGTCGAGCTGGAAGATGTGGTTGGGTGAAAACCACAAGCTGTCTCGCTCTCGGTAGAGACCAAAGATGCTGCAGTACAGAGGTGATATACCTGAACAAAGAAATACAAACTTGCACTCTATCTGATGATGTAGCATGTTCTTTAAAACGGTACTGTGTTTTATTAGCTAAAAATTTTCATATATTTTCTTAGTTTATTTGTAATAATAGTAATAGGAGTGATCTCCATCTATCTGTAATTCAATTTTCTTGAAACTGCTCATTCGACTTCAGATTTGGCAGATGCATCTTTTTGGGGATGAGAAAAAAGGATTCCTCCTTTATCGCCTGCACTTGTTGAAATAGTAACCATGTTCTCTTTTATTCAGAAGTTTTAAGGATGTCACTGATGACATGTTGATAGATCACACTCCAGCTCAAACTACACTAGTTGAGTTAATTCAGGAGCACATACTTTAATAGATAATTCCCCATGAGACAAATGTGAAAATGATCTGTTGCTAGTACCAACACAGGTGAAAGGACAATGAAGATTATATAAAATGTCAGCTGTGTTTGGTTTATCATCAAACACATAACATACTATTCCACCGACATGCAGGTTAGTCCACCGGACCCCTCTCTGTGCATTAGTTTCATCATACTTCAACTGATTTTGAAAATGCAATGCTGCAATAAGAATGACAAACAAAGGAAAGCCACCATATTTACACTTACCCTTTCGACAAAGTAAAGAAAGTTCGACAGACTGTAAACAAAGCCTGGAGATGACTGAACAAGCCAACGATTTTTCCACTGATCACTGTGGCCTCTTGATAACCTTATCTAGGGACTTATGCCCTGAGTTACATAAAACACATGATTGGGGGTGCTTCACGCAGGCTTTGCAAAGCTGGAGTACTCACTGCATGCCTTGGCTGCATCTATGCACAGCTCTTCAGCCACATAGTCCCCAGGTGGGTAGCTGAAACTGCCAACAGCCCCTCCCTGTCCGCTGTGGTAGAAATGAAGCCTCAGAACAGCAGCAGCTGGTCTTGTGTCTGGAGATTCTCGGTGGGCGTTCCCGTTTTGGTGCACCGCAGGGAATGTGTCTGTCACGGTGTCCATGGCTGGCAGGGAGGCCATCAACAACGCGCATTGAACCTTCAATCAGTTAAATGCAAAATGTCAGCAGAAAATAATGACGGCTTCTTTCCCTGAGCAAAGTGTGATAAATTGAATATCATGATCAGGAAACATGGTTTCCACTCTTATCACAATTTAAGTATTGCATAAAGCTGCAATACAGAGGAACTATTGTTTGCACAAAAAAAAGGTTATAAAATCTGTGAATCTAATTCAAAAATAGGTTACTTGCAGTGAGCCGTGCTGCGTGTCATTTATAATACCAGCTAAGAGCTAATCAAGTTTCAAATGTATGATTTCCTCATTAATTTCCTCATTACACATTATGTTTAAGGGGACAAGAGTCCACATACAATCCTTACTGGGAGATGGAAACTTTTTTGGACTGAGCAGAGGCAGAGCAGAATATTTAAATGGCCTCTTTGAAAAATAGCTGCTATTCATCTAACCCCTACTCCCCTTAGCTCAAAGACAGTATTATAGTATAGTATATGATGCTAGGCACTGAATTGAGGGCCCTTGGATGCATAGGCTATGTCATTGTTTGGGCCCCCGTCCTTTCTTTGAAATGGAACCAGTCCACCAAGTATTCTCACTTCAATTATAAACGCTTAAAGAAACTTCAATTACTGAAATTAGCTGAATTGAACTAAAACTTACTCACTCCTCCTTTTCATGCTTTAAATCAATGAATCACGGTGGAAAAAGAACCAAACAAAAAAGGAACTTTCTGTGTTGTCCTCAAAATGGGAGTATTTGTAAAAGCCACTAGCGGAAAAACGCCACCAAAATGGCTGGCAACTCTGCAGAAGCCCGTGTTTCTATGGCTGACGTAGTTGGGAGACGTGGTAGACGCAACAATTGTTGACGAGGTACTTCACCAGTGCCAACCATAGGGTAGAAAAAAGAAAAAGAAAACTGCAGCAGCCAGATGTTCAAAGCGCTGTCAAATTTCTAAAAATATTGACTTGAGGGGTCGGTGAATACTCACGGCATTAGCTATACTGCGTTTCATACGTCATCCTTATAAAACACAAAATCTGTGGATTTTCTTTCTCATTATTTTGACACTAATAACCAATAGAATCTAAATTACTACATGCATTATCAATTATTTATCCGAGAGATTCAGGTGATGTTTTAGGCCTTTAAAAGTTAAAAAAGAAGATCTCAAATTGCCTTTAAGAGCTCAATCTATTTGTCCAAAGAGATATTAATTTACAGCAAGAATACGCCAATTGATTCTGTATTAATAACAGTCAGCGGGAAAAAAGAAACAACTACAGTGATGCAACAAGTGTGCAACTGGATGTAAGGACTTTCCCCACTGGAACAGAGAAAAAGAGGATATAAAACACCTATGACATCAGTTAATCTAGTACACATCGAATCTTGCCTGACAACACAACACAACACACATTAGACAAGGCTGTACAGTAATTGTGTAAGAGAAACACTTGACATTACTGTGTGAATAAGACTTGTCAACAGGGAAGAGAAGACAATAAATATGCTTCAGTCTCTGTACGATGTCTAGTGTTACGGCAAGTTCAAATTTATATGTAAAAAATAAATAAATAATAATAATAAAAAATAATAATAATAATAAAAAAACAACAACAACAACAAAATATATATATATATTATATATATTATATATTATATATATTATATATATATATAAATCCTCATCCAGGCCATGATCTTCTGTGCTACACATTAGCTCCAATAGATTAACTCGACGCTTGCGGCTTTACACACACACACACACACACACACACCCCTACTGTATGTTAAGTTCGCGTTAATAACTCAATGTAGCCACAGTGTGCACACACGTATTAGCGCGACTCGGCCAACAATCATCACTATAATACACGTGCGAAAGTTGTGTGACGTTTTGCACATGTTGAAAAGATTAAAAAAAAAATCAAAAGAAAAAGAAAAAGGTTTGTGGAGTTGTTCTTTAAACACTTACTTTGGTATGTGAGCCAGACGTGCGGCTAAAGCTAAGCTAGCTAGCTAGCTCGCTCGCTGCTAGCCTCCTTCGGCTAACGCAGCGGCCGCGGACGGGCGAGACTTTTTGACACCTTCACCCGTCAGTATTCGGACAGCTGCCACGATAACACGCCATTCGTCTGGAGAATGTCATCCTCGGCGCCGTGTCGTCGCTCAGCTCGCCGCCCTGCAGCACGAGCCGCCTCCGGTCAGCCTGGCGTTACCCATCTCCCCGTCGGGGAGGAACTTCAGCGGTCTATCTTGTCAATCTGGTAACTTCCAAGCTAACGCTAGCTTAAAAAACCACGTCGCGCTGCCTCGGTTACGACAAAAATAAAGAAAAAAAAACGCCAGTCCGGTCGACGCGGAGTTTATCTGCGGCCGGTCATCTTCTGGAGCCGGGGTGTGTTGCTACGGAGTTACGGTATCGTTACCATACATTATGAAGTGAATGGCTTCAACTCTGACAAGGTTGCTAGCCGCCGCCGCCGCTGTAGTTCGCCGATCGCAGCTCCAGCGGAGCCGAAGTCAGTCAACAAACCAGCCTCCCCAAGTGCTGCCTTCAGGTGCAGTCGGAAATATCACAATTACACACGGACACATCATTTGTTCTGTTGAGCGTGTGTGAGTGTGTGTGCGTGTGTGTGTGTCCAAAAACGGCCTTTTGGGTGATGTAATTTGTGTTACTCAACTGTTTTGCAGAAATATGTATTACTGTGGAAGAAGAAAAAGGAAACAAATTCACCCTGTATAAATTCCACAAACCTTAGGCCCGAGGTGGATCTGCACCTCCCGGAATAGAAAAAAAAGAAGATCTATCACAAAGGGAGGACTGTTCTATTAGACTGCTTTCGTTTTTTAACCAGGTGTGACCGATATTTAATTTTGAAAAAAAATTACAATTATAAATTATAGAATATAAAATCAAAATGATTAAGCTCTAGGCGAAGCAATGTTTGATAATCTCACAGTAATTGTGAAAGCCAGTGGTAAAAAGTGCACAAAAAAAAGATGTTTTTTTGCACAGAGCCGAGGTCAGGGCTCTGCATACAGGTTGGTTAAGTTTTCCGCGCACAGCTGGGAAAACTATCTGTTTACCGACCTTGTTTTCTGCACCAGGGTATTGTTTTGCTGAGACGGGAAATGGCCCACCCCAAAGTGTTGGGACAAAGTGGAACGTACACTATTTTCAAAAACAATACTTCACGACCTGGGGGTTTGAAACCCTGTCAAGAGGTTGCATGAGAGTTCTGATGTGGTCACATGGTTTGTTTTCTCTCTCTCTACATATTTGTCTCATAATGTCAGCTATGTGAGGCTGTACTGTAACGCCAGCATGCTAAGATTCTCACAATGCCAATGCTGATGTTCAGCAGGTATCCTGTGTTCATCATGTTCACCACATTAGTTTAGTGTTAGCATGCTAATACTTTGCTAATCAGCACTTAACAGAAGTATTTTGTATTGAGTATTAGACAAATTAAAAGAATTACGGAAAAAAATAAATAAGGGGAATTGCCAAAGTGATTACAATTCATCCAGCTGTTATCATTATTATTAGCCTATTATATATTATCAGAATTACTATTATCATTACTATTATTAATACGTGCTGTTATCTTTCCTGCCGTTATTATTAATAGCATAATTACATCTATAAAGACAGTGAATACAACAAGTACACAATGGTTCCTAGTCTCTCTCTCTGTCTTCTCTTTCCCCCTTCCTCTCCTCTCAACCCAACCGGTAGAGGCAGATGGCCGCCCATTCTGAGTTTGGTTCTGTCGGAGGCTTTCTCATTTCTCAACCTAAAAACAATAATAATAATAAAAAATAATTGAATCCAGAGATGTATCTGCACATATTATGACAATCGGTCCAAACGTGGGATTTGAGGAAATGTGATGGGATTGTAAAAAAAGTAATTTGGACACATTGTCTAGGAACCATGTACATCTGCACAACACAATTGTCCCAATCCATCAAGTGGATCATGAGATGTTTTCGTGCAGAAGTGGAAAATTTGACCTTCTGGTCGAAAAGCCGTAGAAAAACGAAAGACAATATCCTCTGGCCACTAAACATGTCTGTACAAAGTTTCGTGCCAATAGTTGTTTCTGTCTGACAAACCAAAATACCTGATCCTCAGCCACGCGCCCGACAAAACTATTCAGGGCAAATCCATTGTGTGGTTTAAAAGTGGGCACAAGTAGATGCCGCTTGCTTCAGAGAGGCAATAAGCCTCAAAGATTCACTGATCAGCTGCTGCAAGGCAAACATTTACATCCCTTTGGTGAAACCCATGGGCAAGCACCTGACACACACACACGCACACGCACACAAACACGACACACACTTGGATGAATTTAGGCATTAGGAGAGTGTCCTGGGGCATTCAGGTGACACTTGCCTTTGCTGCTTCACACACACACACACACACACACACACTGGAACAAGAGAATCTGTTCCGCTCCAACACTTATCCCTCGGGTGGATCTAAAACAGCATCACAGCCGCGTTTGCCCTCGGCAGAGAGAGGAGATGGGGGATGGAGGTGAGACAATAAGAGAGCGGGAGGCAGGGGAGGGGAGGAAACGAAAACACAAAAGAGGAAAAGTTAAGAGGAAGAAGGACGAGTGGAGGAACTGAGAGAGAGAGAGAGCAGAAGACAAAACAAGGGTGGGGTGGTGGAAGAAAGGGAAGTTAGGAGGGAGAGAAGGACTTTAAACTTTGTAACTGCAATAAAAAAAAATGGTGTTTCACCTTTATCAATAACTCAGATATTCTGAGTTATCATCTGAAAGAGGGACTACACGGTTTGCTGTCTTGAGCTGCCTCGAGCTGGAGCGCTCATGTCAAAGGGGCGATTGATAAATGCACACGCCTATAAGGTAGGACGAGTAAGTCTTACAACGTGAGAAGACTTCGTCCAGCGATCGTGGAGCAGACCGAAGTTCGGATCTTGTCGATGGTCCCCCGCGCGGTTGCGGTGACCGACTTTCCAGAACGGGGGTCATCTTCCAGGCTCTCTCTCTGCCGCGTTTGAATTCAGCAGCCCACTTCTTCACCGTGCTATAAGAAAGTGGCAGCCCCCCACGTATGCTGCCGCTGTGTCCTTGTGGACCTCCTTGGGTGATAAGCCCTTGCGACCGAGGTATAGTGGATGACTGCACAGGGGCAGATGTTGTACATCTTCTCCGACAGGGCTGACTTGCAATGTTCAATTAGCCTGGAACAGAAACACCATAAAAGTTATAAAACTTCAAAAAACTTTCTGCATTATCACTCAGAGAGTTGAAATGAGAGTGACTAGCTCACCGCCTTCTAACTGAAAGACAGAAACTTATCAATCACCCCTCTAAGTGTGACTTTTGTAAGCCACTACAAAAAAAAAAAAATCTGAGGTTCTTCTCCTGTGTGCCACCTTGTTAGCCATTTTGGCCTAGCCTTAGTACCAAGACTGAAAACAGGGACCTACCAGAACCTACAGCTCAAAAAACCATCCATCCATTGTCTTTACCGTTAATCCTGACGGTCGTCATTTTATCTTTTTAAACTGTGCATAAGAAGTGTAAAAGCAGAATTAAGATCTTGCTTCTAATCTTTATGCAAAACCAATAAACTAAATGACTAACACTGACACAGTGTTGATTTTCTTATTTCGCCCTCATCATGAAAGTGAACATGCGTATATCTTTTTATTATTTGTCATTCCTTAGATAGAAATTTGGTCCAATGTATTTTCTTACAAGCAGCACTAAGAGATTCTCCAATTTTCCTTCGTCAGTGATTTTTTTTATACTTTCTCTGAACAAGATTCGGTGACTGACGTGACTGAAGGTGACTGCGGTTCGCCGTCCACGAGATTTAACACTAGATGGAGCTATGTGTACACAACTTACGTAGAGAGCGACGGAAGACGTGCATACGGAAAACGACAAAAGGAATGTGAGGTGAAGTGGAGAAGGGCATTAGGAAAAAAGTGAGAGTGATGATGATGAAATTAAAAAAAAGGAAAAGAACAGAGATAAAAATGCTCTTCTTTTTAGTCCCCGTTGGTTTGAACAGTCTCCAAAGGCTTTCCATGCCTGAGACACACCACCTGCGTCTCTCCACACACACACACACACACACACACATGCACACACACACACGCACACACACACACACACACACGCACACACACACACACACACACACACACGCACACACACACACACACATACACACACACACACGAATAGTGCTTTCGTGCCAATTTCTTCTCTACATCCTCTAAATACTGTCGAAGACACGAAAAGAGCATCAGGCTCTTGTAACAGTCAGAAGGTCGGAAGCGCCTGAGAAAACTGGTGTCCCGTTGCCACAGTCTGTGAGCTCGTGTTCATTAGACAAGATAACACATTTGCTTGTCCCCTTTTTTTTTGTCAGTTCTTTGTTTCTTTTTGTTGTTCAGTGAAGATTGTTCTAATACCCTCTGGGTGCACATTGTTTTCCACAGATGCAGATCTGTCAAACTAAGGACAAAGTTCCAAAACTGATGCTGAGGACCTCGATATTGACAAATGACGGTTTTCATTTGAAAGAACAAGTAATTACTTCAGCACTTCCTCATTAGATTGTTGTTTTTTTGTAAGAGCGACAGAGTTGCTGTTGGATCCTCCTCATTAAAACTCTAGCAGGAGAAAGGCTTTACAAAGTGATGACAAAGGAAGTTCGTACAGATTCTGGACAGATTCTCAAGTGTGTACAGCAGCAGCAATGTGAAACAATACATCATGAATCACACTCTTATCGTCTGAGGTTTAACTGAAGTTTCACTGCAAAGATAAACAGTGAAAAGGAATAATTGATGGAGTGGATGCTGATTCAGGGAGGCGGAAACCGTGGATGTCCTAAGCAGAAGTATTTATTATAAGAGCTGAATATATATCAAGGAGATTTCTGGTTCGTTTACACAGATCAACAGGGTGGTCAGTGTATGGCGCCCCGAGACAATCTGCCTGTTGCCGGTCTCTGTGGTGTATCTAGTTTAGGGTGATGTCGTCATCTCCCCGTGACTATGACACCTCGAGAGAGACTTCAGCTGCTCGATGATTGTTGTGGCTTGCCACAGACAGGTTGACCTCGCCTGGTGCCCGAGAAGACTCGTCTTACCAGTTTCTCAGGGGAGGATAGACAAAACTCCACGACAAACAGCAGTGTAGTTTTGTAACAGAAGTGGACAACTGATGAGAGAAGAAATCCTTCCCCCAAAAATCCTGAGGCCCAGATATCCTTTATTGGATCCATTTTAATGTCAAGCTACAGCTTAGAATCTTCTATACCTTGCCTAACCCCAATTCTTACCTAAAACAAACGCACACATTCAAAAATCCAAAGACGTCCTTAGTCGCAAGATCTACGATCTAAGAATGCACAAACACACACACACGGCTGAACAGGAAACCCAACACGGGAAACGACTTAGTCCAGCCGAGCTGGGAGGCACACATGAGTAGGCCCCCATTTGACCTTCTATCTGTCAACCAATCAAATTGACTGATGATTATCATATAAGCGTTAAGTTCCTTAAAGCACTTTCATATAACTTTTTGCTTATTTCATTTCTCTACTCCAGTATCTTTTTCTTTGCTTCGCTTGAGTCTCGCTCTCCTTTGCTCTGTGCGACCGTCTCGAAAAAGTGCTCCAAAAACTTTTACTGCATCTTAGATTCTACTTTGTCATGTCATGTAGTTGAGTTTATCCATCGCAGTCACAGCCGAAATACTGTAGGAAATGTGCAATTATTTTCCCCATGTGCAGTTATTCAAAGAGGATCAGTCTTTAAGTATGCTTAGGAAAACGAAAATTTAAATAGTGCATATTTTATTTACATTTACATATATTTATTGATGTAATTTACAAGGAAATTGGAAAAATAAATAAATCCTTTCATCTATAATATCTGAATATTTGTTTTAAGATTAACTATCACAATATCAAGTATCATTTTCGGCCGGCAGACTTCGATCCCCTTTCATTTTCTAATATAGATATGAATATAATATTCTAATTTGACACTGTGCTGTGGACTTATATGTTGTGGTGGTGGCTGAATGTAAGTGAGAATTCTAAAAGTTAAATTGAATAGAATTTGCATCAAAGTACAATTCTAAGTATAGTTCATACAGAAAAAAATGTGATCACTGCATGAAACCCCGCCACCTGTACATGTCTCATTTTTTTCTTTTGACACACAACAGGAGACTAATCAAGAGTCTCTCATAAAAGAAATGACATGTGTGTCTCCTGACAGCATCAAGATGCTACAGTGAAAGGTATTTGTCATCTGGAATGATCTTCAAGTTTCGCCTGGCCTGTGCATCTAAGAAGGGGCACCTCCGCGTGAAAGATCACGTTTACCACACATCAATAGCTTTCAATGAAGCAAAATGCAAAATGCAAAGAAAACGCTTCGGGAGGATCAGCGCACAACAGAGTAGTCTGTGCAAAAGATGGGATTCATGGTAGACGTGTGTTTGTGAGTGTGTGTGTGTGTACGTGCATGTGCTGATATATTTATCACATTACGGGGACGAAAGTATGTTTCCACATTCGCATTTTGTGGAGTCAGGTCCCACAAGTGAAACCATTAAATTTCACGGTTAATCTTTGGAAAATTTTCATGAGGGAATGCAATTAAGGTCAGGGAGAGTTTCCAGTCAGTTAGTGTAAGTCAAAGCAATGTCACTGACAAAGACACCAAGAAAGTTTGTGTATGTTTATAGACTGTGGGGTGCCATATATATATATATATATATATATATATATATATATATATATATATATATATAATATATAAATGATGTAACCTTAGGGATTTGTCATACACTGACATTTTAATAATAAATCAGAAGATGAATGGATAACCAAAATAAATTAGTCGTAAAAATACCCCTGGTTCATTATAAAGGGATACTGTATGTCATGTACAGTGATCATTAATTGAAGGCTGAAACACAGTTATTGATATATGCATGTGTAATAATTTGTCCTGGCAGTTCACTGTTCACGCTGACACTGACACAAAGTCTATAATATTGTACAACTGTTGTAGAATATTTATTTTCACCAGTCTAAACTAAACTGCCAAATTTGATGGCATCTATTGACATTGTCAATTTATGTATATTTGACATGCTACAAGGTTTCTCATTTATGATATTGATAGTGGTTTACCATCTGGAAATTTAGCACATACATTACAAGGTGAATAGCAGTACAGTTAAAACATTCAGTTTCAGCTCAGCTAAAAAAGTAATTGCTTTAACATTTACAGTGCAATGGTGAACAGAAACCCTGCAGATAGATTATACAAAGTGTGACTATGAGTCACTGAGCGAATAAACA
Organism: Scophthalmus maximus; assembly: GCF_022379125.1. Classification (NCBI taxonomy): domain Eukaryota; kingdom Metazoa; phylum Chordata; class Actinopteri; order Pleuronectiformes; family Scophthalmidae; genus Scophthalmus; species Scophthalmus maximus. Next base: position 6,533,466 of record NC_061533.1, on the reverse strand, counting down.
ATTATGATCAAAAGAATAAAGGAAGCCAGATGTGCGAGTATGAAAGTGGATCACTTTGTGATTAACTCAAAGAGCTAAAATGTCTAACATAGGCACATTATGTCTAACGTGTACAGTAATGCAACCATGTATGTATTCATGTGTCAAAGTATTCTTAATCCATCTTTTATTCATAGAAATGTGTCATGGAAAGCAGATGAGCATGTGGGCTGGTTATTCTTGTCCATATGCCTGTCATTTACATGTTCACACCCAAACCACCCGCCCCCTCTAAATCTGTGTTTCATTTGTCCTCTATGCTTACATATTTTTGCATTTATGAGTGTTTGTGTGACTGTGTGTGTGTGTGTGTTTGTGTGTATGTGCGGGTCTGTTTGTGTGCGTGTTATGTCTGGCTTTGTCGGCTAATTCCTTCAGCCAGAAAATGTCCCGCAGCAAGAATTGGAGTTGATAAAGTGCCCGCTGCTCTGTCGATATGTGACGGGGTGCCAGGATGGGCAGCGTGCAGCCACTTTCGATTAGCATGGCCCAACAACGCTGCCCGATCACGGCCGCGGCGCTGCCAGAAACCGGTCGACAGTGCTGAGAAAAACTCCATATCGCCAAAAACAAGTTTGAGATCCTGCAAAAAACGTGCCTAAAATGCAGCTAACCATGACAACAATAACAAGACAATCATCATTCAGTGCAGGGATCAGCACTGCTCATGCCAGTCTTGCAAATTTATTATTATGGGATTAATGACAAAATGGCTAAAGTGGAAATTTCTAGTCTCAACAAATCCCTACAAACATATTAGTGGTTTTACACATTTTAGCCCATTAACTATACATCGTATATTCTTCCCCCTTCATGCATACAGATGAGACCAGTTGACTTTTTATGTAATCCTGGCTTGTAATCAATGTCTTTCGTAATCGGATACTTTTCGAAACAAATTGTTGGTGAAGAATTCAAATGAAGTCGCTGAAAAGCGCCAACAAACCCTGTTATCAAATCCAGAAGCCAGAGAAAAAGCAAGCATGAATGTCAAGAGAGGAAGTGAACGTGAATGTTGGTGTTTTTGTGTGTTGAAAGCTCTAATTTAGGCTGTGGCATTTCAAATATCGGACGTCCAAAAAAGTGTCCTAAGGATAACAGGAACGTTTCACACTCAGTGTCTCCGTCTCATGCAAAGTAAAAGGCACAAATTCTCACACACGTTTGTAAATCTTGTTTTTATTTTCTTAGAGCATGTCACCATATAGTGAAGTGTTACGAAGATGCTTTTAGAGATGCGAGTGGTTACCACTGCATTTGTTGTTGCATTTGTAAATTTGGCGGTTCAATCATTTTTTTTCCACAGCGTGATTTCTGCCGTGGTTGTGATGGCCACCGTCAAGCCATGACAGCAATTTAAAAAAAAAAAAGTTCAACCACTGTCAATTCTGATGGCAGTACGATCCATCAGTAAGAAAAATGACCCAATAGGTCATTTGCGCAAGCAGTTAATTTACAGCCCACATTTACATTTAATTGCTATAAGCAACATATAATGGTCATGTGCATATATCTTTTCAGCAAGTTACGTTCTTTTAACAAGGCCCTCGGCTTGGGACCGACATGGGATGTCGGGATGATGCATTGGTCAAACAAAACATTGGACACAACCAACATTACTTACTTACTTAGCCACAATCGTTCCGCAAACTTTACTGTATTGATCATTATAACCATGACAATAAAGGACCTCTAACCTCAGTGAAGTACTTAAAAAACAAGCCAAAAGAGTTTAGTAAATTATTGTTCAACAGTGATTTGTTTTAGTGGCATATCTCTTGTTGCTTGTATGGACGCTTTAGGAAATGCTCCTACGGCTCATATCAGATGGTTGGGACCATCATAGCTATTCAGGTCGGACCTGAGACCAGTGGCATTAGAATGGGAAGCTACGCAGACTCAATCAAACTGAATGTTGTTTGAATCAGGCCTGACCAGTGTTTCTGTGATCCTACACCTCCAGGTAATAAAAAAGATACCAAAAGTCATTTCATCTCTTTTCCATCCTTCCATCATTCCTTTTTCTGCCTCCCTTTGCTCTTCGTCTCTCTCTGTCTGTCAGTGCTCTGGTGCCTCCCCTCTCCTTCTCCGCTTCCTTTTGCCTGCTCCTTTCCATCCTTCTGCCAGTATTTAGGGGCCTGGTTAACAAGCCATTTAAGCCCCATCTTCTCTGCTCCCTAATCACACATGCAATATTCATACGTGGCTGTCACTCATGCCGACACATTAGGGCTGTCATTCCCTCTTTGCTCTCCCTGCCTTCCTCTCCTCGTCTTCGCCACTATCCTCCCTCCTCTCGTCCCCACCCTCATCTTTTCTGTCTCCGTCTTCCATTTTTCTCCCACTTCCTCTCTGCCCTCCTTCACTCTCACCCATTCAGTCTCCTCCTCTGTTGCCATCTGCGCACATTGAAAACAAGCGAGACATCTTCAGTCTTTTCATGTGATCAACCGAGAGCGGCCGCGGTGAAAAGTGTTTATCTTTTCATAGAGATGCTATGTGCAGGATCTGCCTGTCAATAATCATTTGCTAAGATTCAGCCATGATGATACATTCCAATAACAAATATGCCTCTCACATTTAAGCGTCAACCCCATACTTGGTGCTTTACTTTGGGTGAATGGGAAAGTCTGCATGATTGGCTGCCAGCAGAATCTATTGTTGATGTCACTGCCAATAGTGTCTTTAGGGGGGAAACAGTGAACTGTAGTAAATCATAGCCCTACCGACATTGGAATATTGAAGTAAATCTCTTCATGCTTTATTATCAGCAAGATAGAGTGATAAAAAAAAAGTGGATCTGTATCTGTCAATACCGTAAAACCCCTACATCACAAGCTCTTTTCAAACTTGAACTCTGCACAATTTCTGGGAAATCGTGTCTGGACATTTTCCGCAGTTTGCCCCCTTCACATATGGCGGCCACAGCGGGAGATTGTCCGAGTCCGACGCGCTCGCGAGGCGCGCGGAAATTTCCGGAACATTCTGTGGCGTCTGGGTAAAAGCCTGCAGGAGGCAGGGCATGACGACTGACCCGCTTTCGGAAAAGGAGTGTTTTTTTTCTTGTTTACCGTCATCCTCAAAATGTCTGGAGCTACATATGCGTCCTCGCGTAGAGCTCCTCTCTGGAAAAGTTCAGGACGATGTCCGCACTTCGGAGCGTGTCTGAAAGCAGCTTCGGTTCGATGACGCTGTAACAGTCACTCTCTCTACCTCATCTGGAAAAGGTTTGCGACAAGAATTTGGATCTTGGCTCTCTCCCACAAAACATTCAGTACGCCATTTCTGTTTGGACCTCGGTACACTGTCATGTTGAAACACAAAACACAAAACGACTTGCTGGCATGAACGCTTCCCTCATTGGCACTAAGGGGCAGCGTCCATTGTTCCTCCTCTACCAAACTTTATCGTCGGCTCTATCAGACAGGCGTCTTTTAACCCAGGCGATTGCCAGAGAGTTAAGTGCGATCCATCACTCGGGAAGTGTTTCCACGAGCAAAGTGCTCTTCATCAGTCCAATTTATTTGCCTGGCGTTGCCCGCGGCCGTCGTCCCAGGCTTAAAGTGCCGCTTAGCAATGGAGGCCGACGCCGCTGAGCTTCGAGAGGCAGGATGGAACGTGGTAGCGGCTGCCGCAATTCAGGACGAATAGTTTATGGCACGCTCAGTGCTCAGGGGCTACAGCCAGCCAAGGACATACTAGTGCAAGGCCACAAAACTTCCCTCCATTTTTCTTTCCCCCGAGCGTTTTTCATGATTCGAAATATTTTTCATTCAATAAAGAGTTACTGTACGCAGGCAACTGTGAGGGCAACTGAGTCTCCGTCGCTCACTCCTCTTCGCTTCGCAGTCTCTCTCTCTGCTGGCGGCCCGTCGCTGTAATCAGCACGAGTGTGGACGGGCGTCCGCATGAATTCACAGACAATTATGCCGCCGCGCTCGTGTGCATGTGTACATTTTAGCCCATTAGGAAGTGACGCATTGATTAGCCGTCAACCTCCATGCCGCCCGACTGCCAGTCACACACCGACAACAAAGGAGAGGCAATACCCCCAGATTTCCTAACACACACGCACGCACGCACACACACACACACACACACACACACACACACACACACACACACACACAGTATTATGCACTCAGGCATGGTCACAACAGCAGGACAAACTTTCTGAGCTTTTTTTTTTGCAGCTTGTGTTACAGACGTACTGTATATTGTGCAGGGTCAGCGGCAATCATCTGCTTTTTCGAGCCGCACTGTGTCTGACTACACTCTGGTCCATTCTCCAACACGCTGACACAGTTGTGTGACAAGGTCGTCCACCGTCGGCCCACACTTTGTTATTATGGCGATTCTGCCACATCAGGATACTGAGAGAGAGGTGCCGCCGTAGTTAGCGAGATGGTTTGTGCCCCTCGAAAGGGAAGTAAGTACGATTTGTAATGCCGCACAGCACAAAATGAAACCCACGTGAAATACTGTGTGGGAGTCTCGTTGATCAGCACCAATGAGTCAACCCCGACTTGAGGTTTTGGGATTTCATAAGCGTTTTTGTTTTGTTTTGTTTTTTGCCCTGCTCACTGGTATTTCAAAAGAACATCCTTCCCACAACACACACACACACACACACACACACACACACGACACAAACTAGCCTCTGGAGGGTTCAAATGACAACTTGCTCAACCCTTAAGAGCGAATGACAAACAGTCGTGTTGTCTTTCTATTCCCATTTCTCCGCACAGTTGTGTTTTGAACACCTCTCCATTCCGGCTCTACGAGAGCTGACTACTGTAAATTAGCTCGCCTGTTCCTGTCGGCGAGTATGTGATATATTGTCCCCGGTCAAGTTGACTGTTCACGGCAGGCCCGCAACAGCTCTCAGGTCGCCCGGAAATGTCCCGCTGCTCCAGACGAGCTGCTCACATGGTACCCGAGTATCTTTTTCCTCTGCATGGTTGCTTAGAAACCATACTATATCAGGGCAAAGGTTAATGCCGCAAAGAAATAGTATTGATATCATATAAAGGCACCTTTGGACTGTGTGTGTGTGTGTGTGTGTGTGTGTGTGTGTGTGTGTGTGTTAGTATATTGCACGTCACACGGTGAAATGGATCTCGGTCTCAATCTGTGTCAGATTCTGATATGATAGGATTTGAGGCATGTCAGATCGTGCAACGATTGCCCGGGGAATCGCGGCGCTACGACGAACTTAGAAAGAAAAGAAAAAAAAGTATATGCGAGCAGAGGCGTGTCGTCAGCCCTCACGACCTCCACTCGCGGGGCTTTTGTGTCAGCGCTGTGAGAGCTTGGTCCTAAATGTCTGACGCAGTCTGAATCTGGTCTCCAAATCCCCCGGATTGGCCGTCGGGACGATGTGTCTCGCAGTCGGGGCGAGGATCATTGATTTTCCGATTTTGACCACAGGCGATCTCACACGTCGCTACTGGGCCTGGACTCTCTGTGAGAAGGTGAATTCCCTTCAAATAATCGAACTATTGCTGTAATTGTTGATTAAATAGCAAAGTGTCGACGATAAAGCACTGGATTTGCAAAGCTAAAATGTTACCTCCCGTGCACAAATCCATGCAAGTTTGGGTACGTAATGCGTGTTCACAATTTAAAGTACATTCGGGGGATTGAGAGCAATTCTTGGAGCAGGTTTTGAAATTGAGATGCAGCTCTGTTGAGAAACGGAATCAGAAAACCCTACTTAACACAGATACTGTATGAGCTTTCCTCAAAACACTTGACGTGTCACATTGCTGAATGAACCGTTTGAATCCTGAACACACCGGAGATGCGAGGCACACATCAGGATTACGTCCCGACGGTCTCCAATGATCCATAGAAACATTTTTTTTTTTTTAAAATGTCCCCGCAGGAATCATTGTGCCCGGGAAGGTGCTGCTTTTATTTCCTCTCGGCGGAGACTTTGGTTGGCCGTGAGCCTCGGCGTCACCAAAGTGGTACACATGTAGTACATCGTGATAATGAGTCTGTGCGAGCTCATTGAGCAGCTGTTGAGAGTAATTAGTATTTCATCTCGGAGACGGAGAGTGCTGTGAATATTCGCACTTTGATCAACGCAACCAGCCCCGTCTTCTCTCCCGTCGTCTCATTTCGTTTTCAGCCTCTCCTCATTTGTTCGTCTCCTCCCCTCGGTGCCTCTCCCACTTGTTTGCGCCCCCACAAAGGAGCAGGAGCCGTTTACATGTTAATGGAGGAGTAATTTCCCCTCATTTTTCCAGTCACTCCTTTGCTCTGGATTTTTTCCATTCTCTCTCTCTCTCTCTCTCTCTCTCTCTCTCTCTCTCTCTCTCTCCCTCTCTCTGCCTCTTAGGGACGATAACCTTATTACATCATTGTGCAATCAGCATGATAATATCTCTATGTGAGGGAATGACAGCTTCTCAACAACTCACAAGAGGAAGAGGAAACCTTTGACTTGGTTTTGGACACCGTGGCAGAAGTCACTTCAAGTGGAAAACAACAACAACAACAACAACAACTTGTTTTGCCTGAAAACAAGGAAAGAAGCTGCTCCAGAGCAGATACAGAAGAGACTTTTGTTCCTCTTACAGAGATTTATCCCCTGTCAATATAGACAGATGCTAATAACAAGTCTAGATAGTGAGTCTTTTTTTTCTTCTTCTCTCGCAGCTCCCTGTGCTTGCACGTATGCACAGTTACATTTTGGAAGTTATGGAGTTGGTGTTATTTTCTCGCCGCAGGCTACGACAACAGAGTGAGGCGTGATGAAGAGGGAAAATCTGCGTGATGACGGGACAGAGTTAGTCTGCACCCGCACTAATACTTTTTATTATTAATATGCAATCGCTACGTTTATGTCCGGCGTCCACGTCACGCCGCACTTTTAGCCCTGAGACTTTTGGAACGCTCATTTCAGTTCGAAAACCCAGTTGCGTTTTAGTCTGGATGGGCAAAAGTGAGACGTTTAGGAAACAATGACAATTTAAATCATTTACAACTTGACGGTCGACAAATTCTGTCATAATTGTGGCTGAAAATGTAACTCGCAACATTCTCAACCTGGAGACGATAACAATGGAGCAACATGTGTTTGTTTTCACAGAATGATGCTGATGGCGAGAACATTCGCCTTTTAGAGAAGATCGTGTTTTTATTTTTGTACAATCACTGGAAAGACATACTTACATAATAACCCACTTGTATCGCAATCTGCATCTGATCTAAATGAAGGAGTGAATAACAATAGGGAAAATGTTAAATGTGTGTACATTCTTTCTGATAAACAACATCCTGAAATGCATTATTGCCTATTGGTCGCAGAGGACTGACGCGATGTGTCTCGTCCTCCGTCGAGGACCAGAACTTGGATTAACACCACCTCTGGATGCACAATTTTTTTTTTTTTTTTACCCCGGCTCTGCTTCATCTTTTGTTTCATGTGTTTGTTTTCATTTTCCGACTTTGCACAATCCGTCTTTCAATTCCATGATACAGAGCGAGCTAGAGTCGGTGGAGCGAGGTTTCTGTCAGATGGATCACGCACACACAAACACACACACACACACACACACACACACACACACACGCAGACGCAGACACACACAAACACTTAAGCTCTCTTTCCGCTCTCTGATTGTCAATGAAGGCACTTCGTGACGATACATATTTCTTTGTTCGCCGAAGCATCGACGTGGGATTCTTCGTTCTGTCCATGTTGAACTTGCACTGGAAAATTCCACCTTGAGAACAAACGGGAGTTCTGGTCAGAAACCCAGGAAGCGAAGCAAGTCGGCTGAATTTGATCTTATATTTCTGTTAACTCGTCTTCGGCTCAACACGGATCCGTCTTCAAAAGTGAAAGCCTTTCCAGTTTCTGATATCAGGTTTACCTCCCCTGCAACGTTTTCTGTGACACTTGCTGACACCAGCTTCGGCTTGTTCCCGTCCAACCTCCTCCGTAACGTGCTCATGTTAAAATGACCTCCCCGTATTTTCATGTAAGTGCATATTGCATGTTTTTTAATTAACCGATCAAATTTTTTTTTAACTCTATTCCATCCTCCTCATTGGAAAATCCAGCAGCAATGAATAGTCCTCATTTCAAAGGTTTAACTTGCCGGACACACAGCGTATGTGAGCCGGGGGCTTTAATATCCCACATCACATTGTGTGTAAGTGGCACATCGCATCAATATTGGCCTCCACACTAGTTGTGACGCCACGAAACCGCGCTCACACGTCCGCGTCGCCAACCAAAACAATCTGGTGAGAGCACGGAGAAACTCCCCTCGAATGTGGAAACAGCCTCGCGGTGTCAAACCCGCAGCCGTGAAGCTCGACCATCTGAGCGAGAGGCAGAGCAGCCGCTTGACTCCAGAGGGACTTCGTGATGTCGCCGAGTTGAATTTGGTTTGTTTCATTTGGAAAAAAACACTCACTTTCACTTGGCGCAACGCATCAAAAAACATGCACACATACAACTTCTGTCAGATAACATCCGTGAGCACACGCTGAGAGACCTCAGGAGGAGACATTTGTACAGGACGTCAGCGCGCGCACACGCACACACACACACACACACCCTCCGGTACTGCAAATCACCAGTGCATGCTAAATCCTACCGGAAGCAGGTGAACTAATAATAGTTGCAGGGTGTTACAAACAAAGCTGAGCCCTCTTCCTCCAGGTGAATCATACTGTCCTCTCCTCCTCTGTCTCTTTCGTTTTCTCTTTCATTAATCCTACAGCGTCACCACCTCACCTGCCTCTCTCCCTCTCTCCATCCCTCTCCCTCTCTCTCTCTCTCCCTCTCTCTCTCTCTCTCCCATGGCTCTTCCGCGTTTGTGTGTTGGATCCATCCGTACGGAAGAAAAAAGTAATAACAGCAAAGTAAATAAGGGCAACAGGAGGAAGCGGGCAGACACACACTGCAGGGGTTTAAGCGGGATCCAGGTGTAGGGCCCGACTACCTCGCCTTCGGGCTTCACTCAACATTCATTGTTAACAAATAAGCTGAGGGCGATTTTTTCCCCCCCTCGTGTCAACATCTGCGTGTGCCACCGTGAGGTATTTCAACTAAAACACATTGCGTGAGCAGACTCTTGTAGCCAGCTGAGACGTTCTTTTGTTTTTTGTGCTTCCCGCTTTGTGGCCTTTCGGACGCACTTCTCCCCCATGGGACACGCCGAAGTTTATGACAAGAAGAGCAAGGCCACGTGAAGCCGTTTTCCGTCCCCGTCGCGTTGTTCCGGGAGTCAGCGCACGTTCCATTGTCAGTGCGTCCTTTCTAATCAGGTCACAGCTCCGCCCTCGTCGGGTAATGTGGCGGGGTGGCCGGGCGCGATGGCCTCGTTTTCACCGTGGCTAAAACAATCGATTTTCACTTCCGCCCTCGCTCGCGCGGGGAATTGAAGTTTTTTGCCCCATTTTGCCCGTGAGAGTCGTGTGCTGCTGTGGAAGGTGCTGCGCCCTGGGGTGTCCGGATGTGATTCGGCCCCATCGTAGCACTGACAGAAGAACGCCGTCCATTGAACATGGTCGGTTTCGTTACTGTGTCTATGTGTTATTTGTTTGAATTGTACCGTCAACCTGCAGATGAAAAGCAGGCTGCATGTTGATTACTGAGCATTGTCCCATTTGAATAAATGAACACAGAAACACTTGATGATTAAAATCTGTACGACAAATGTACAGGAACAAGGTTATCGGAAAAAAACAACCAATTCACTGAAATTGTGAATAATCTTTAAGATGTAAGTAATAAGTAAATACAAAGGGTCAAATAGAGGGTCAAATGTCCACAAATGTGTCCCTGGGCATTTTCCACAACAGGCCCCTAGAAAGATCTGTGGAAGATGTCCCGTTGAGCCCATGTGAGAATACGGCAGGAAAAACACAACGAACAACATATGTTCCTTTTGGTGTGAATGTGTCTGACTGTCTGACAGTCTCCTATGTAAAAAGGCAAACGTGCGGCAATGTCATGTGTCTGAAAACAGCTGGTGGTCAAAGCAAACGGCACAAAAACGAACGCTTTTTGCTTTTTGGCCCGGGCAGCACAAGTTGAGTCAAAAGTCGTGAGCACAAAGAGTTGAAAATGTCGCGACTTGAGAAAAAAAACCCTGAAATTTCCCTGTCATCCCGAGGCTGTAAACCTCCACCACATTAATGAACAGAGATAAGAGGTAGAGGAGAGGAACGTTTCAGGACTGAGCTGGCCCCTAATCACAACAGAGGTGCTCATGTTTTACCAGCTATAGTGGTTTAAAAAAATATATATATATATATTGCCCCGAGCTCATTTGATATCACCTCCGAATGTCATTTCACGTCTCATGAAAAACACTTCTAAAATGCCTTGTTGCTGAGATGTGCTAATTAAAAAAAAAACCTCTACCTCGCAGCTTATATTTATACAGTTGGTTCAATTGAAGAATAAACAGGGACGAGAAAAACACTCCAGTAGTTAAATTGCTGGACCTAAAGAAATGGAAATGCGTAGTTTCACCGCGGCGGACGGACGTCAACGCCATCCGCCGTCGCGTGACGACGTAGTTTGGTTAAAGTCGCGAGTCGGGTTCTCTGAGCAGCGCTGTCGGCTTCTCCTGAGTCCTATGAGTCCTCCTTTCACACCTTTCCTTGACCTCATGACGTTTTCCACTGAGGTCACGGGGTAGTGGACAGGTAAAAGACGAAAGGGAAACACAAATCCGAATCCAGGGGGACCCAGGGCGTGTGCTCACTTTTCTGAAGCAAAAATCGATAACGCAAGTTTAGTGTAATCGAATGATTGTGTGTGAGTGTGTGTGTGTGTGTGTGTGTGTGTGTGTGTGTGAGTGTGTGTGTGTGTGTGTATGGGCTGGTATAGTGAATAGACGCAGGTAATTGAACGTTAGCGAGAGCCCGCGTGTTGTGCGTGAGCCTTTATGGAGAAGAGATGGAGGCAATCTGTGTAAGTGCTGCCACACTCCTAAACCATTTAAGGGCTCGTCTTGTGCGAGATTTACGAGCGCGTGGGCGCGTCGGACCGGGTGAGTCTGCTCTCGACCCCGCCGACATGCCGTTTTAAACAGGCTTTACATCAGGAGCTAAATCAGGGAAATTGCATTCAACGGGCGCCTCCAAAAGGGAAGTCAGCATCTCCCGTGTTTACACGAAGAAGACACTAAAATACAAATGTCACATTTGCGTAGGGCACAGTTATGTTTCCGCACATGACACATTTCGTGCTACTCATCACGAGTCGGTCGAACAATGTGAAGAAAATGATGCAATCACATACGGAACATGTTGCACACATATATTTCATATGTTACACGCTAACTCATGGGATTCTCTCTCCATGTCGGCAGAATGCGAAAAAGAATAATAAACCTCATGCAACTCAGACTTGGGAACGTTCACACGTCTTCAAGGCACAGCCTCGGCGGTACTGTGACCGATTTCATTGAAACCGGCGTTTTGTGAGACACTCTTCATGCACATGTCTCATTTTGTCACGGAGATAAATTAAAGGATCTTCCGCCGAGGGATTCGATTGAGTTACAGAAGCAAGAGCGAGCAGCGGTATGGATTTTTCGGCGGGTTAAAGAGTCTTCTGACGGAAACCTCGGAAGGTGCTTGGTCATCCTCGGCCCTCTTGGAAACACCAATGGCTTCACAGTAGTGTCCCACGTGCAATTTTGTGTCATTAGCAATATTGTAAGCTTTGATTCTGTGACTTGTGAACTCAGTGACGCGCGGTGGCCCTAAAGTGCAAATCACGTCATGGTGTTTTCTGTTATGCCGTCGTGTTTTTTTTCTCGATTTGCCGCCGTGTTTTCCTACTTGTCTCCAGGGCCACCGTAGTTGTGGGGTAAGCACTTAAAAAACACATGCAATGCCCGCGTCTCTCCCGACACGTCTGGCTGCACGGAGGATATTTCGAGAGATCTGGACAATCTGGATATATGAAAACACACATTTGAAAACTCCCGGGAAAAAAAAGGTGGGAGCAAGCTGGGTGAAAACGGCAAACACATCGTCACGGCCAAGGCTATCATTTATCTTTCCACCAGTGTAAACAGATCAATGGCATAAACAGATCAATGATATAGACCCAGCCCCTCGATGTTTAGTATGGCCGCAGATTACTTTCCGTTGCAGCGCATCCGTATATTTTGTGAGGCAACGGCACCTGCTATGAACTCCTCTTTGGTGTCCGCACGGACGAATCGGGGGAAAACGAAAAAAAAACAACTTTCAAACTGTTGATATTGGAAAATTTATAACCACCATATCAGTAACGCATCAACAGACGAGTCAACAGACATCAAGCATCTGGTGTTACCTTTGGTCCGTCGGTTCAACTGAACGTTGTTGACGTCAGTTTCTGTCTCACGAGGTTTTTTCCGGCTGCATATTCATGTGTCGGTTCCAACCTGTTCACCAAGCACCGTCTCTCTCTCTCTCTGCGTGTGTGTGTGTGTGTGTGTGTGTGTGTGTGTGTGATACAGGTCACAGAGTGTCAACAATGGAGACAGATGAGTTCCACTTGAACGGTCCACCACCTCTGCTGCCTCTATCTCCCTTTTATCACTCCGTTCATCCATTTTCTCCCTCTCTACAACTCTTTCCATCTCCCGCTCATTTTCCTCCACCTCTTCCTCTCGGTCTCTTAGTGTGTGTGTGTGTGTGTTAGTGTGTGTGTGAGGGCGAACAAGCAGAAATGCTCCTGTCTGACTGGCTCAAGGAGTCATAGGCCCGTCAAAAAAGTTTTGAGGTCGAGAGATTCATCATCGTGACGCTCGCGGAACAATTCCGAGTCCAATGTCGTGGGAGTCGAAACGCTTCAAGAAAAGAAGGTGAAGTGCGTCTGGTGAAATAGCTCATGCCGTTAGAGGACCACTCTTAGGTTTTGGGGTCCTGGGTTCAATTCTTCAGGCGCTGTACTGAAATTTTGAAGTCCCAACGCCTAACACAGACACTTCAGAGGTCAAATATCTTCATACAACTAGCTCAGGGGTGCTTGTAAGTCTGGAGGATGTGGGTTTGATCTCGACTATGCTCACTGAATTCTGAAGTCCAACAGGCAAAGACTCAAAAACGTCTAAGAAAATTTAGCCGAGAAGCGTCTCGCCAAAGGGCTCAGCTTGTTCGAACACTGCTGCAGAGTTTGTAGGTTAAATCCTCCTCGCTTCCAGCTCCTCCCGGGGGCGGGGCGGGGCGGGGGGGGTCCGCAGGTTCCCCCGGGGGCAGATGGGATATGAAGTCTCCTCCAGCGAGCCCTGGGTCTGCCTCCAGGTCTCCTCCCAGGTGGACGTGGTGAGGTTTGGTGTAGGTTCAGGTTTGGGGTTGGACAAGCTGCGGTTGTGGTCGGTGGTCGAGCAAGTCCCCATCAAATGAATGTGAGTCAATGTAATGTCCCCTGAAGTCACGGAGACACAACCGTGTGTGTGTGTGTGTGTGTGATACAGGTCACAGAGTGTCAACAATGGAAAGAGATAAGTTCCACGTGAACGGTTCACCACCTCTGCTGCCTCTGTCTCTCTTTTTTCTCCATCCATCCATCCATCCATCCATCCATCCATCCAGCTTCCTCTATTCTCTTCCTCTCTCTACGACTCGTTCAGTCTCTCACCCGGTCTTGTTGTTGTTGATGTTGTTGTTGTTCTCCATCTCTTCCTCTTTTATTCTTCGGCCCCACATCTTCTGTTTTCTCTGCACTCCCCTGTCATCCTGTCTCTCTGCCTCACTCTCCCCCCATGCCATTACACCTCTTTTCTATCTTTCTGTCCGTCTGCCCTGGCTAGTTTTTTACGTCGTCCGTGGATTTCTCCATTTTCTCTTTTTTTCCCCAACCGTATTCGGCATAGCACCACAGATCCTATTGAACATTTTACACGTTGAAAATGCCATTAAAATAAAAGTTCTACGCTTCTATGACACAATGTTAAACTTTTCAACAAAACATAGGCCTGCTTGAACAAACATTAAGACGCCTTTTGTCTTCTCTTACCAGCTTCCAACAACAAACAGACTCTAAGAGAAGAAAGAGCTTCATGAAATCTAATTTAATTTCTTAAATTCTTTATTTTCATCAAGTCCTCATGTTTAAATCACACTCTGGGCGGTCTGCTGACAAATGACCGAGCATTTCTGGCCCAAAATTCCATTTTTACAATCTCACGTCTTTCCCAGTAATAAATGATGCATGTCCTCTGATTACAATGTAAGAAGTTGGATAATTTGAACCATAAACGTTGCAGGTAATTTCCCGTATTGGGTTTGAATAGGGCTACAAGGTGGTGTAGTGGTTAGCGCTGTCACCTCGCAGTAAGAAGGTTCTGGGGTTCGAGTCCCAGGTCAAACCAACCAGAAAGAGGGCTGAGGTCCTGACGTCACCTTAGGGATCGCTGCTGATCATAATGCAACAAAAACAAAAACAATCTGTTTAGAATTTCCCAGTAGATTGCACCAATGTAATTCGCATTTTAATATTCGAGCAAGCTATATCATTTTGTATACTTAATATTTGAAAGCACAAAGGTCTGTACAAATTTCAAGATTTTCCCCAGAGCCTTTGAATTTACATTAACGTCTGTTTTTCCACTTCGTTTAACACGTCCACGGATTTCGCACAGTGCATGATATATATCAAGACATGGTGAGTCCCCATGAAGCCGGGATGAGATAAAGCTTACAGATTGGGGGCTGGCGGAGGCTTTTGCCTCGAACCATCCCCTCAGTTATGCTGTTGTAGGCCTACCAGGGGACTGCCAGGGGACTTCCCATGATGCACCAGGCTCCTCTCTCCCCCCTTCTCCCTCTCCATCTGTGAGCGTCCGTATCCCATTAAAGCACGTTTCTAACTCTGCATCTTCTCTCTCCCATAGTCTAGTGCTTCCTCGCCTCTCTCCTTCTGTTGCTTCACGAGGTATTTCTGCCTCAAGAGACGTACTGTCTGGATCTGTGACTGAAAGCCTCCTGCAGCCCCCGACGACCCTGCTCAACCGCCATGACTACTCTAATTATTACTATCATAAGCACTGATGATTATTAGTCTTATTATTATCACACAACTTTATTTGGATCCTGCATTGTGGCTATGTCTTCTCTCCTTCAACTTACTTTACCCCTCCCTCCCTCCCTCTCTCTCTTTCTCCCTCCCAATCCGACCCGTCGAGGCAGAGTGCCGCCCGTCCAGAGTCTCGGCTCCGCTCAAGGTTTCTCCCTGTGCAAAAGATCATTTTTATCTTGTCACTGTTGCCAAGGGGTGATGTCACGTCGGGTCTCTACAGGAAAAGAGTTTCCACCCTGCTTTGTGAAATGTTTTTGCTTTTGTCAATACAAGAACTTTTCCACCTCCGCCAAGTGAAAGAGCATTTTTGTGAGTTTTCAAGATCCCGCCAATTTGCCACATCTCGACTCAGTTCCTTTTATTCACCACGTGAAATGTGAATAAAAACAGGTGGATGGAAACTCGCCTCCTGTTGTTGTTCGGAATGTGCTGTTTCTCTTTTCATTTACATGTCAATGCGTAACGTTACTTCCTGAGAAAGTGCACAGATAATAATCCAAATGAAAACAGCATACACAGGCGTAATTGATCGTTCGTATTCATTTACAAGCACAATTTGAAAGCTGTTTTAAAGCTAAACTCAGCACTAATGGAACACACACAACCCCCCCCCCCTCCACTCATCTACCACCACCTCCTCCTCTATGCCACAGTGTTTTTGTTTGTTTTCCTCAGTCGCTCCATCTCTACCCGCAAATCTCTTGTTTAAATAAGAGGCGTGTGCATGCACAGTGCACACACGCGCGCGCGCGCGCACGCGCACACACACACACACACACACACACACACACACACACACACACACACACACACACACACACACACACACACACACACACACACACACACACACACATACACACTAAAAAGAGACAGGCAAGCAAGCGTAACACACAAACACACACAGAGGCGCAGAAGAGAGTAAGACCCAAATACAAATAAGTGTGGATGCGTATTTGTACACGCAAGCACACACACACACACACGCACACGCACACACACACACGCACACGCACACGCACACACACACGCGCACACACACACACACACGCACAAACGCAGCTACACGACATCATGAAAGCAGCTTCCTCTAACTACCCGGGTGCTGTAAGTACAAGCAGTTGTGCATTCTGGCCACATGAGGGGAGTAGAGGGCTTCGGCTCTGCGACACATTGTGCGCACACTCGTACATGAACACGCTCCCACTGGAACGATGCAGGGAGGCGACAATACCGTAGAGCCAGAGTCCAGCAGCATTGTGGGTCCCGCTCACGGCGTGACCAATCACAAGCCCTTTACATGCTCCGGATACTGTAAATGTATGTGAAAGGCTCTGGCATTGTTTGGGTGTGAAGCCTGAGTCTCTGAGCGGAAGCACGATGTGAAGTGATGGAAGGTGTGGAATTTGTTTCTTTTCTCAGTTCAGTCTCTCTTTTCCAACCCCGGGCACAGGGCGGCTGGTTTCACAGAGGCCTCCCACAACCAGAACAGGTCAATTATTTTAAAGATGACTTCACGCTTCTGGTGGTACTTTTCAATAGTCACACAGAGTATACAGTACACACACACACACACACACACACAAGCACACACACACTTTTTAATCTTGATCAAGACAGAAAGCTCCGTGTCCCCCCCCCCCCGTCCCCGTCCCCCCGCCGCTTGTTCCTACAGCAAACACAGCAGAAAGTGGAGTGCTTGATTTACTTTAATCTCACCAGTAATGTGTCTGTGTTGGCGGCTGTTCCAGTCTGCTGAGGTAAATCAAGTGGCCCTGAACCACCTCAAATATTTGAAGTTGAAGTGACACTGTTAACACAGCGAGACCGAATTTGGCTGTTGTGAGATGAAGGGGGAGAAGAAGGGGAACGCCTGTTCCGGAAATGAATCAGTTTCTGTTTAACTTCGGAAACTCAGCCAGCGAGTTTGCAGCTCGCCCTGTTGGGGAATTTTTGAAAAGTATAGTGCATCGGTCCCGGAAGCATGTTCCAGGCATGACATTTCCTCTTCCTTCCTCTGTGCCGGTCTCGTCCCAGTGCGGCCCAAAGGCCACACATTGGTGACATCTGATTTTGACTGTTCGTCACGGCCGTAATCATTTAGCATCCGATCAGAAAACACATCACAGCCTCGCCTGGACAACAAAACAAACACGGGCGACGCTGCATACGGAATCATTTTTAAATTCCATCTGGCCGACGGGGACCCGCGGTGTGCGGCAGCAATGAGATGTTGTAATGAAGCCACGGTAATAGACACCTACAGCGTGTGATGCTGCTGAGATTTGTTTTTTTTATTCCTGAAGCTCATCATGCGGGGAAAGCTGCGTTAGATGGAACTGTAAGGCAAATATACAAACAGGCACAAACATTTAACAACACCTCTGACTCAGATTAAAACACCGACTGGATGGAAACTCATGAGATGATGTCATGGACTCACGGCCTTAAAAAAACGACACTGTTACCCCACGGCTGCGTAATGTGCAAATATGCAATTGTTCATCAGCAAAAACAGGGGGGAAAAGAAATCTAACAATTTGACCCTTTAATGTCATGTCTTCTGTAAAGCTTCTGTATTCAGCGTTGACTTCCGCCACTGTGTCACATTTGCCGACACAGATGACACTTCTTTTCAGCCCCTCTTGGAAGTCGCTGCTGTTTGGACACACTGTTAATCCTCAAAAGGCTCAACAAGGTCGCAGCTCCTCATAGGAAGTGTTGGATCAACTGTCCAATGGGTGCTGAGAGGATGGCACAATGTGCAAATATTTTTCATTTCAGAAAAATTATGAGACAATATGTATCTGTGTGTGTGTGTGTGTGTGTGTGGATACCAAGTGTCAACCAGTCTAGGGTCCATACTCACACTAACGGAGCCTTGTGCTGAAGTGTTAATGTTCCCTAGGTGTGATTAACACTGTACCACATGGTCTGATTGTGTTATGCCATACTGCTAAGCACTCTGCTGTGTGTGTGTGTGTGTGTGTGTGTGTGACTATGAAACAGAATGCGAGCAGGAGAGTGTGATAGAGTGTGAGTGTGTGTGTGGGTGTGTGTGTGTATGTGTGTTACCCAAACAGTGTGTGTGTCACCCGGCCTCTAGACGCTCACGAGAGCAGTCCTCCACCTGAAACGATCCATTCATCCGCGCAACTTCAAGATCCACGAAGCCACTTCGCGACACCGACGCTCAATATCACTGCGCTACTCTTCGCAATGCATCGATTCATTTTTGAATATTATGAAATGAATAGGTAAGACTCATATCATTCCTGACATCAAGGTCATTAAGGTCAAGAGCAGTTGGCAAAACAGCCTCGTCTCAAGATGCTTGAGTGGCACTTCAGTTGTCATGACACTGGATGTCCTCAAATCGTTTTTTTTTATATATAGGAAAAAGGAAGAATGATAAAAGAAATTGAACATCTACAACTCCACGACAACTGGCAAACCACAGATGCCGATGAAGATGAGAAAACATGAATGAAAGCTCCATATCAAAGCTGCCAAAGTGACGCTGGTGTGACTTATAAATGATTTATTTCAGTTTCAGTGTACGGGGTCAACATTTGTGTGAATTTGTAGATGAGCAACGTTTTTTTTTTAATGTTAATGACTTCTGATTTTGATTACTTTTGCAAAAAGTAATTTTCTTGCCTGAATGTGTCAATTGCTCTCCATTCTTTTTCAAATGACTGAAGTTTACACAGTTTCAATTTTCTATAACACAAAACAGATTGTTGTAAGGTCATTGTCCACTTTATCCATGTGTCAAAAAGTAAATGTACAGTTGAGGCACACGGTTCTCGCTGCCATCCGAGAAACTTTGAGCGGATCGTGATGGAATCCTGATATGGGTGTTTTTTGACTTAAAAGACCATTTCATTTGTTGTCTCACCCTAAAAATAAGGAATAAACTGACATGTGAACTGAAGCAATCAGAGATTATAGTACAGTACACATCCACCTATAAATAATATTTCTGTAGAACAAATTGTATGGAAGGATCTATGATTCAAAGTGAATAAATAAGAAAGAATTATTCCATGTATCATTTTTTTTTTTAAACTGGAGCACAAGATTGATCCCTAGTTCTTAAAAACTGCATTACCAAAACATGTTCTGCTCCTCTTTTCCTGAATCCAGCGAACAAATTCAATCAGCTCCGTGTGTACGTTAATTAAACAACAGATGTTTTACTCGAGAGCAACTCGATGGATTACGCCGATGATCGCGCCGCAACCGGAATACATTCCCAAAGTTACCTCCTCAACCCAGATCACATCTATCTGCAACGCCCAAGGCTCCGAACTCATTAAGGCCCTGGGAAAGTTCTCTCAGCGAAGCAGAAAAGACACGCGGAGAAGACATAAAACAGTCGGGTAAACACAACTTTCAATCCCTCTCGCTGCATAACTAACTGTCAGTCGCTCTCCATCATCATAACCGCTTACTAATTCGCCTAATTTTTTCCACAGCTCCCGGTGGCAATGTGCAACCCGCGAGTGATTAGTTCATTTGCAAGCAATCTCAGTCGAGGACGGCGTCGCTGGGAGGGTTGTGAGCGATGTCATGTTGTCCGGGGGTTCGCTAGATGCCAGGATGCGGCGAATTGCTTTGAGAAAAAAACTTTGGACATTAAATTGCTTTTGATGACCATGACTGCTGAAGAGGCAATCATTTGTTTGTCTCCCATTCATTGGTCTTGGAAGGTTGAGGCCCTGATCCAATCATGTCGCAAGCCACCGGTTCCGATTAATGGAAGCATCTTTTAAGGGACTTTAAATAATCCCTACATCATTACAATGAGTGTTCTTTTGTTTTTTTACAGTGACTTTTAACTGTGATGTGTCAGAAGAAGAAGAAAAAAAAGAGGAACATATTGATCTTTTTTGTCTGTCCACCAATCATAGAGCTAATGTCCCACATCCTCGCTACTGGGATCCAATAAGAGCACACAATCAGTCAGTCACTGAGCTGCAACACTGCGGTGACAGGAAGTAAAAGAGATGCTCGCACTAAGACACACACACACACACACACACACACACACACACACTGCAGATGTCATCTGAGCTACGGCCGCGGCTGATGAACAGGTTATCATTACGCGGCAGTACTTAAATTTCTCATCCCAAATTCAATACACGTTGCATCCCCAAATGTGTGCGCTGCACTCTCACATTAACACACATTGAAGTTTCAAGTTTGTTTTTTTTCCCCCCGGGTCTGCGTCGGAGATTTCCAGAAGTCCGGGTGATGGTTTGGTGCAAAACAGAATTATTGATATAATTTAGAACGGTGTGTGTCCATATTTTACATCCTGGCGAGTGTCCAGGCATCTCGGTAATGAGATAAGAAATGACTCACTTGATTTATTTTCGGGCTGCGTGAAGCATTCAGTTTGGAGATGAGCTGGAAAAACTTCAAGTGAAGTTTGGGCTAAACTCGCTCCAGACGGACCATTGGTGGGGGAGTCCTGTGAAGCCGGTAGGGCGCAGGGAGGGTTGATGCCGATCTTCAGTTCAGTTCTTTTCATGCTTCTACGGAAGGAAATTACCTTCAACGTAAACCTGTTGTCTCGATAAGCCGCAATACGGGAACAAGATTGTGTTTTGAAAGTAAATTGTTTGCTTTATTACAGCCGAAAAATACTCGACCGGAGGAGCCCAGTCTCCAATACATTTTAAAACACTGCAGATAAGAAAATTGTAATGTGGCAGAAAAGCAAAGACTTATTGATAAATTGACCTCAATTGTCGGAAAAGTCGACGGGCAATAAGTGTTGCAGCAAAACGAGGCCGATGTCTTTTGAAGGGTTTTGGAACAAACTGTTTGGTTTTTTCTTGCGAGGTCTTGTCAATCCATCATATACCAAAACATCTTTGCACCGACTTTCTCTATGATTTTTTTTTTTAAAGGGCGCCCTTCATGTCTTGTGTTTCTGGTTTTCGTCTTTCCTTCTCCACCGAGCATCAACGCCACTAAGAACACATGCAGATCTTGGCGAACAGTGACGCATTCGATTTGAACACGACAAAGTTGATGCTGTCGTACTGGTTTTCTCCTCTCTTCCCTCATCTTTCTTCTCTACCTCACAGGGGACATTAGTGACTCGAGCACAGTTTGAATACGTCCGTTGGACAGTGTGGCTTGTATAGATTCACCTTAAGCAGCTGGGCAGTTATTCGCTATTTGCCTCATATCTTTTGATGGAGAATCCATATTTCTATACAAATGGGTCAACAGTTAATAAAGCTAAATTTAACATCCTGTCCAAACGCCAGAGTTATGGTTATGGTCTCCACGTGGCAACATACTGTAGTAGAGATTAAGAACTTTCCAAAAAAAAACAGCACCATTAAAGTAGCAGCAATACTTGACTGGTGGAGACTTTTCATCTTAACTTAGTTTTGTTCTGATTATTTTTTTACGCATTTAAAAAGTCTTGAATTTAATGTCTCTTACGTTCCCGTTCCAAACAATGTGATTCAAGCAGATGATGCACACGGTCACCTGTCAGAGTTCAACCTACCACACAATGGTTTGCAGACAGGACTCAGTGGTACAATATCTGTCTCGTTAAGCTGCAAGCAAGCTTGGACATCCACCAAAATCTTTTTTACATTAAAATACAAATTTCAAAGCGGCTCCAGACACACTAAATGGGAGAGATGCTCAACATGTACGCTATTTATATGCATGCAGTACAAAGTTGATGCATCACACTGGGAAGGAAAGGAAAGGAGAGGAAGACAGGGGCAAAGACGCAATCAAAATGCAAAAGGTTTCCAGACTGATGCCGCCCTGCAATCTGACAGTCACACAGCAATCGCTGCAATCACACACTCCAGCGAGGGAGAAGGGGGATGTGCTTGTTGCGCATGCATAGCTGTTTGTGAATGAGAGGATGTGCTTTCACATGAGTGTGTACTTGTGTCCGACGAGGGTGAGGGGCTTGTTCCCATTCAGTGGCTTGTCATCATGTCAACACACAACGGTGCACGCATGTCTTCAAATCAATGCTGTTCCTTTTCCTTACACATAAAGAGTATCCCCTTCTCCCACACACACACATACACACACACACACACACACACACACACACACACACACACACACACACACACACACACACACACACACACACACACACTTGTGCTTTCATGGGCTGGAATCCAGGGTGTGTGTGTGTGTGTTTTTTCTATCTGTCTCATGTGGTTAAAGTGAAGACAGATGAGGGCGTCAGGGGCACGAAAGCTTCAGCCTGGACTCAGATTCCGGGGGCGTCATCGTCACAAAACCTCAAAAAGCCCCCGAGAGCAAACTGTTAATGTGACGTTGTGTGATTAATGCTCAGGACTCCTGTTGCGTTGTGACCCCAACTGACTGGAAGGAAGGAGCACCTGGGTGGACCACTGGACGGGGCCTATACCAGGCACGGGAGCCGAGGGGTCGTAGTAAGCCGAATGCAGAAATGACTACAAAGGCACAAAAATGAGCACAAAACAAGAGACAGAGACACGCAAACTGCCCACAAAGAGACATGAAACCGCAATGACAAAGACATGCGGAGCCGTCACAGATGAGAAACGAGTAGAGCTGCAGTCGGAACGATGACAAGGAGATGCAAAGCAACCACAGATACACGAAACATGTAAAAAGCGAATGAAAAAAAACCCTCAAGACACACGCAGACACACTAAATGAGTGTGATTAGATGAGAAAGACACAAAAATGAGATGCAAAATGATCAGTCTCCTTCTATCCAAGGGTTTTTGGTCAACCAGATATTGAGGGACAAATATTTTTGCCACAACTGGCAACCTGTGGAATTAAAAAGTGTACGTAGAGTTTAGTGTTTTAAGTGTTGCATTTCATCCGTCCGTCCGACCGTGTTCGGGTGAAACAACTGTAAAACCAACCGCCGCATCACTTCTAAGACAAACTGTCAACTGCCTCAGTGAAATGGTTGTTTGTCAGGCAGATAGGACAGATAGAAACGCTATTGAAGCATCATAACCAAGATGGACGCCCCGCAATACTTGATACATGCAAACCGCACGCGCACACACGCACACACGCAAACGCACACACGCACACGCAAACACACACACACACACACACACACACACACACACAAGACGAAAATGATTTATTTCTGCAGCTTCCCCAGAGAGAGGGAAGACACAAAAAGAATCATATTATTCTGACAACTTGCTCCCCCCTGTATCTCTCGTCCCCCTTTCCCATCTGACTTGTGCATCATTCCCTCCATCGATCCTCACTCGTTCATCCACCTGCGCGTGTCAGTCAGTCTGTCAGTGAATGTAAACAATCACATCGATTTCTCAATTAGTGCTCGCATTAACTTTGTTGTCGACAAATGAGTTTGGCAAAAGATAAAAGATAAAGTGTCAGTTCATCTCGGCGTGTGCTCCAGACGGTTCACTGGCTCCTCGCTTTTAAAATTTCACCGGCATTTTGTGAACTTGCAATCCGCAGCCGCCCAAGAGAAGGCCGTCCATCTCTACCCCGGTGTGTGCATAGTATTTGCGTGCTTCCCATTTTTCTTTGGACATCTCAGGAAACTTCGGCGGATGGAACAGCGGCGGCAGAGATAATAACGAGCCCTATCAAACTTCATCTGGGCCTTGAGAGCAGCAGGAAGACTCCAACTTCAGATCAGACGCAGCAGATCAGTAGAGAGCGCGACGCAGAGAAGACAAACAGTGGCGCTCGTGCAACGTTTAAACCGCAGGGGCCGGACTGGAGCCAGCTGGCCGT
Organism: Scophthalmus maximus; assembly: GCF_022379125.1. Classification (NCBI taxonomy): domain Eukaryota; kingdom Metazoa; phylum Chordata; class Actinopteri; order Pleuronectiformes; family Scophthalmidae; genus Scophthalmus; species Scophthalmus maximus. Next base: position 6,509,582 of record NC_061533.1, on the reverse strand, counting down.
GCAGTGCTTATTCAAGCGTTCGGAAACGGGAGGTGAAATATTTCCTGCAAAAACTGCTTCCTTAAAGATTTCTTAGTAACCTGATAACCCAGCAACGAGGGAAACTCAATGTGTACTCGTCTGGGGCGAACGGCAGAGTTTTATCACCGGCCTGTATTGCACGCACTACATATTGTAATCTCAAGAATTTTTTTAATGACTAAGGTAAAAACACAGAGAAAAACTGAGAGTGTAAACACCTGATATTACATTGGTAGAGGCACTGATCTCCTTCCAAGGAACGGCATCAGCTCTTTGGAGTAAACACTCCAACAGCACTATTCTGAGAAAAAAGAAGAAAAAAACAGCTTGCTTTTTTGCTGTGTTCTTGTTCTACGCCATCGTAATCATACTGATCGTATCATTTTTGGTTAGGTCAGGAGACCCAGTGTCATTTTAAAACTGATGTTGCTCCAATGTCCACACAGATTGTTTGGATCCATCAATTCCTCCGTCCACTTCTTTCAGTTTTCATTTCCTCCGAAGTGATTGGGCGGTCGGATGCCCCACCGGGGAAACGTGGCTGAGTTCACCGAGCTGCTCTGCTGCACAATAACATGTGATCAATTACACGGCGTGTGCCTTTATTTTCTTTGTTTGCGCTCGGCTCTTTGTGCGTTTGCATGTGCGATGCTGCATCATTGCGGTTATGAATGCGTAAACAGGTTTACACGGGCACATGTCCTGTGTTGGTGTGTATTTCAAATGAAGAGTGTGCATTCATTCATTTTGTTCTTGCTGTGTATGTTTGTGTGTGTGTGCGTGTGTTTTGTGTGTTTACCACCAGTTAATTAGGAAGTTGCTCAACACCCGACTCAGTTGCATCCCAAGGCCACAGTCGCCTCATCACTCCAGGTGTCGAAGGCGGAGAGAAGATGAATACATTTTTTTCCCCTTATATTTTATTATTTCTTCTATATTCATAACATCCTCTGTTCTCCCCCTTTTTTTAATTTGTCCTCGTCTCTCTCTCTCTCTCTCTCTCTCTCTCTCTCTCTCTCTCTCTCTCTCTCTCTCTCTCTCTCTCTCTCTCTCTCTCTCTCTCTCTCTCTCTCTCTCTCTCTCTCTCTCTCTCTCTCTCTCATGGTAACGGCTGCTTAAAAATTAAAAAAAACGGACAGTTCTAGAGCTTTTACAAATTTCATTTCCTCCACGGTGACATGTTGCAAACTCCTGGAATCTGATTAGATTGATGACACCTTAACATGGACACGCTCAGTGACAATCTCCTCAAACAGTTGAGGGTATCTCTTATTTTATGTGAATGCAGATGGAACTGTGTTCCAAAGTGAAACGGCGCTCCCCGCTGCGCCAGGTAATTACACTGCTCCGCCAATGAGCGACAACTGCCTGGGAAATTATTCCATAGAGGCAGTTTGCAGAACAAATGTGGAAAGAATTACAGCCAGAGAACTAAGGAACAGATAGCATGAATGGCTTGGGGACACACAAATAACCTAACAAATAAAAACAAGACACCCTTTTGCCAAAGCTGGATTTATGCCCGTATGACACGGGAGGTTAATGGGAGTGCCACTGCGGAGAGACCTGTGACATTGGTTTGATTCTGTTCAGCGTCGTAAATACACAGTTGACGATGACGGTCTGCGAGACTAAACAAGTGTATCGCAGTGTCCTGTTATAATTACATTCTCATCTGTGGCTGTAGATTCACTGCACTTCGTGATGTACAGTGACATTGGGGCCATATGCATGGACTTGCTGTATGTTACTAGAACAACGCCACGTGTTCTGACACAGAGAGATTGGCTGCGTGGAAGGTGGACATACAAACCTGAGGACAAATGAAGTAAAGACTGTTGTTTCAGTTATGCATGTATTATATATCGCGGCCGTATTTCAACTCATCGTTGACTTTTTCTGTATTCAAGCTTATTTTAGGACTGTGAGAGGCTAGGCATGACTGTAGAACAATATTAACTATGCAGTTAACATTTCGCCCACGCATTCAGACTGTTGGAAAATGTGTAGATACTTTGATTGAAATGTTTTTCTCATTATGTCGAAAAAAAGTTGGGGCCGAATCAGATTCCTCTCTAAACGTATTTGCCTACATGATTAACTGTCATGGAAAATACATCATGTTACTCAAATTTGGCGGTTCAGTTTAAAAAAACGACTGCTTCATATACACTTCATATCTGTACATAGATATTCACGTTTGAAAAGTCGTAGTTAAACAAAGTATATCGTGGGTCAGGGTCTGACTTTCATACCGGTTCTTATCTGACACCTGCGACTTAAAAAAAAAGAAAAAAAAGAAATGAATTCCATGTGCCTCGTATTTTGTAAAATGGATCTGTGGTATTTCGGATTGAGGCTCTTAATGTGACATTCATTTTAATTACATTTTCAAATGTGATTGTGAGTCTGACTCCTCTTTTAAATATTAGTCTTTTTTAAATGAATGGCTGGCGTGTGTGTGTGTGTGTGTGTGTGTGTGTGTGTGTGTGTGTATGTGTGTGTGTGTGTGTGTGTGTGTGCGTGTGTTTGTGTGTGTGCAGACTTTTTTTGGGGAAACTCAGAGAGGAAAAGGGTAGTTGTATAAAAGTGATGAGGCCCTTCATACAAAATCTGTGCTACCCAAAGTACAACGGAAGCAGCGTCTCGTTCTATTCTCGCTGAATTTAGATTGCCTCATTTGCACATGGAATGAAGCAGCATCTCATAAACACTGTGTATGTATGTTGCACTGATCAATTAAATCACATTGCGGCAATTTTAAAGTTTTACCTGCCGATGATTTTAAGTGGCCCTGCAATATGTGAGTCAGTGTCAAAGGGAAGTTCCATCCTACAGAATGTCACAATAATGATATGTAACCAGTGTTAAATTCCACCCTGGCCCGCTCTCCATTCCTACTGTTTTTTTTATTCTACTGGTTCCAGAACGACGACCTTCGCCTTCCAGCGTCTCCATGGTGACCAATGACGCAGACAACTAGCCCGGGTGACTCTTCCAAAGCCAGGGACCCTTGACACTAATTGACAGCATATCTATGTAAATTTTAGCATTTTATATTAAGCCCGACTTAATGAGCAAAAGGAAGAGGGGACGTTACATCTCAAGAGCCCTGCCGAACGAACCGGTGTCGCCAGTAATTGAACCGGTGACCTTTTTTAAAGTATTATCTTAAGGGGGGGGGGCACTTTGTGAGTCAGGGCTGTGTGCAGGGCTGTGAGAAAAACAGTGTCAATGTGCGGCTCGGGCAGTGGGTCAGTCGAACTGAGGTACATTGAAGGACTTCAGAGGGGTTGTTAAGAATAAACAGGCATGAAAGTGACAATGAATCAAAACTGGGAGAGGGGTTGACCATCTTTCACTTTTCTTTCTCTTTGTAAAACCAGAAATTGCCACCTACATATTATTAAGATCTCACTGCGATTAAGAACAGGTAAGAATAATTAGAATTGTTTTTTTCCTAAAGATTAAAGTGTTGGTCAGTACTGGTCCAGACTCTCAAGTCTCAATAACTAGCGACATGGAGTTTGTCACATATACTCATTGTTACCTCAGGATGAATCGCACTGTCTTTGACCGTCTCCTACATTGGTTCATGTCGCACCATCAGCAGCTCAAGCTGTTCATTTATTCAGTGAAATAGCTCAACATCTTCAAGTCGGATTATATATAAAAGTTGTTGCATGCTCTAAAGACATGACCAAAACTGTTTTCATGTTCCCAAAACACATCCAAAATGACTTTGGTCGATCTCCCGACTTTGCCTCACGTGTTTCCTCAATATTCGCACGACTCCAAGAGAAGAAGGGACACGTTTCATAAATGTGCGCAACAAACACAAGAGCAGAAAATTGAAAACCACTGAAAAGAAGTCAGAATCCGGGGTAAGGTTTTGTAACTAGTCTGATCCTTTGCGTGTGAACAGAGAAAAATTGGAGTAAATCACCATCATTTCAGTTTTGTACGGCGTCCATGAAGGCTCCTGCAGCATCACTTTGAGAAGAGCCGAAACAGAAGTACTGTTGGAAACCTTTCTCATTGCTTGTACAGTATCTTCAAAGGATAAACACTTAACCCCCGACAGTTAAAAGAAAAACATGACTGATGGCAATATTTTGTCTTCGAGCAACAAAATTGCAGCGGCGTCTCGGTGAAGCATGAAGTCCAGAGGGGAGTAATGACCTCATCTGCATGATGGACCGGAAAAACACAAACTAAAGTCACGAATGACAACGGTGTTTCATCTATGTCCTGTTGAACTTCACTGCAGCGCGCTGGCAGCCAGAGGCTCAAACTAAAGTGATTGTAAACTACAAGAAAAACAAGTCACCTGTAACGGTGAGCACCAGCGGATTCCATACAGTGAAATGTATTTGCATGACATAAATGAATGTAATTTCTCCCCTTAACATGGAAATATTGACCTGCAGAAAGTAGAAATTACACACATCCCCGTTTAGTTCATCCCACAGTGTGTATTTCTCTGTGTGTGCACGACCACCACACTTTCTTTCAAATTATTTTCATAAACGCAGATCTATGCAGAGATGATTAGGTATTTTCAAGGGAAAAAAAGGGACCTCTCACCAATTTAATGAAAGTCCATCTCTGCTTCACTTTCATGCCGGCAATCATTTTGTCACAGCAGATGCCAGACTGTTATTTATATAATGAACATTTCCGCTTGGAATAAAAGTAATATTCCGTCTTTAATGATTTTCATCAAGAGCAATGATTATTCGTCAAAATTGAAGTCATCTGATTGTATGGCGCTGCACAGTGCTGTAGTGGTTAGCACTTTCTCCTCACAGCAAGAAGGTTCTGGGTTCGAGTCCCGGTTCAAACCAACCGGGGCCTTTCTGTGTGGAGTTTGCATGTTCTCCCCGTGTATGCGTGGGTTCTCTCTGGGTTCTCCGGCTTCCTCCCACACTCCAGAGACATGCAGAATGGGGTCAGGTTCATTGGAGACTGTGAATTGACCGTAGATGTGAATGTGAGAGTGAATGGTCGTCCGTCTCTGTATGTGGCCCTGTGATAGGCTGGCGACCTGTCCAGGGTGAACCCCGCCTCTCGCCCAATGTCAGCTGGGATTGGCTCCAGCGACCCCCGCGACCCTTAAATGGATAAAGCGGTAGACGATGGATGATTGTATGGGCTAGTGAACAACCCCAACAAGGATACTAAGCAAACAAATTGACTTTTAAGATTTGAAAATTAAATGTAATAAACAAACGTGATAGTCCACGAACGGCAACGACGTGTTGAACGAACGGTGAACTTGAGGGTCAATTTATTCCGCGTAAGGGTCGAGCAGAGCATCTTCCGCCCGGACGTAGAGTAGGACGTACTGTAGAATGATATTATAGTAAATGTACTATAAGTATGTAGTATGATAATATATTGGTCCCATCCGTTCTCTGCAATTCTGAACATGGCCGCTTTATTTTTACCATCTTCTCTCCCGGCTCTTTTCTCTCCTCCGAGTAATCCTCTCCATCTGCCCTTCTCTGCCGCTTTCTCTCGTGCAGTATGTGCCGCCTTGACTGCCTCTTCCGTCCATCTGCTGTAGATGGTCATTTATGAACACGTCGAGGCCATCTGGGGGATGCTCCGATGCAAAGGTTCTAATCCCGGCATTGCCTGCTCAACAGTTCTCCCTTTGCGGCGCGCTGATTATCGCCGTCCCTGTCCCGTCTTAGTCTGTAGAGGAAATGCTATGCGTGCGCAGCTTCAGTCCTGTTTCCAACCCTTTGAAAGAAACACCCTCGACCCTCTTCCAAAACCTTTCCAGACACATTCATAATTGTAGTTGCCGTATTGTTCGGCGACTTCAAAACCTCCAGATCGTATTTGGAAATGTAATTTAGAGGATCTCCCAGGACGTTTTTTTTCCTTCCCCCGACATATCAAACGTACATTTTTATATCGTGTGCACACCACTAATCCAGCCTGATACACACACACATATTCAGTCTATGAATAGTCTCTGGAATGAGCTGAAATAATCTTATTTTACCTGCGCCGAGACTTGGGGAATTTTCCCTCATCAGCTCTGTTTATGTACCCCGTGGCGGAGCGGCCCCACGGGGCCACAGTGCGAGAGGCAGACTGTGTGAACGATCGACTGCGGCGTTGCGCTCCGAAGGCCTCGGATTGTATTACGGTACTGCTGAGTTCAACCCGCTGAAATCAAAGCGCGGCACTGTCAGGTTCCGAACAGCATATTCAATGTGACAGCAGGGAAAAATGTGATCCGCTACAAACAAGCGGTGCAAACAAAAGGGCATAAGTAAACAGCCGCAGTGTAATTCTGACCATAATGCAGTGGTCACCTGATTTTTTTCACTCATGAGACTCGTGAGCTTTGAGGAGAAGCGAACGTCTAATTGAAAGATCAATGTATGGGCGTTTGACAGTAGGGCTGCCACTGACGATTATTTTCATAATCGATTGATCTGTCGATTACTTTCTCGACTAATCGATTAGTTGTTTGGTCCATAAAATGGTGAAAAATTCCCAAAACCACGAGATGATGTTTTGTTTTGTCCACACGCCAAAGATATTTCGTTTACTGTCACAGAGGAGCAAAAAACCAGAACATATTCACATTGAAGAAGCCGAAATGAGGGAATTTGGACTTTTTACGATTATTGAATTATCAAAATAGTTGGCAAATGAATTGAGTAATTGATTACTAATGGATACTAACTGGACCACTGTCTGCTGTGCACAAAGAAGAGGAATCATTTCCTCTCTGGGGAAGAGAACTTGGACAACACCACTGACTACAGGCAAATTACTAATTTTAACAATCTGAACGTCAGCTATCGGTGATCTGGCAGGGGGGAAAAAAACCCAAAGAAATAATTTGTCTTTCTTGCAGTGTTGTCGAAAATCCAAGAATTATATTTCTGCAGCAGTCGTGTCGGAGGTATGTGATACATTTGCCGAGGTCGACTGGAATCCCACTCTTTTTGTGCGACCAATCATCAGTTAAGTAATCTCCCATTTCTCTGAGCCCTCTATGTTATTAACACTTTAATTAGGCTGCACGTTCAATTGCTGAGACGCGCAGCATTTCTTTTTTTGACAGAGCAAGGACATGAATAAAAAGACAGAATGGGAGCCGTGCTGAAATAAACATCAGATAAATCAGTCATCTTGCAGGTCTGTCTAAAAGTCCAGCAAGTTTTAATGAATTCACTTCTTTAATTGGGCCGTGTTTTGACAACCTCATATCCCAACCCGAGCCGGTGCGGGTTTTTTTTTTTTAATTTACCCTTCCTCGTATTTCGCTGGCACATCGAAGGCCTTGTGTACTTCTGGAAAAAAGCTACTTAATCAGCCCCGCTCAATTAGACTCAGTTTTGTTCAAAAGTTTTAATTAGCGCCCTTTTTTTCTTAATCTGTGGGCCTTTTTGACAGAGTCGTGAGAGAGATCGGGGCGAGATAGGGGGCGAAGCCGCTGATTCGGTGGCGCGCTCCGCTTCCTCTTCCTCCTCGTGTCGCACGTGTTCTTTTTCCGATGACTCACCATCGCACGACTTTGCCAGATTCTAATCGGCCTCCGGCACCTGCTGCTGGTGTCCACCACGTAACTCTGACAAACACCAAAGATAATCGAGGTTGAAAGGCAGACGCCGCCTCGCCGAGGCCTGAAATAACAGCAGCAACGGCGCCCATGTCCCGTGGTGCACTTGTGACGGTGACGTGTGGTCCCGATGAATTATCAGGGACACTGTAGGTGTGAGTATATTTGAGTGGATGTCCATTTTTCATGCAGCTTTCATTTCACTGCATAGCTGTTCGCATTGTGCCAATTGAAGTTAAATATTGAATGACGGAACATGTGCACTTGTTGCACCAAAGTACCGGACAAATTTGAAAGTTTAAACGGATGATGGTGAAATTTCACGAGGATTCATTTTCGGCATTTCAGTCAAAACCATAAATCCAACAACACCAGTGGAAAAAAGTCGGAGGAAATCCAGAGAACACATCAGTGGGAAACCATGAATGGCTGTGTGTCATAAGTTCTCGATGAATCCAGTAGATGTTTTACCGGATGTGTGAAAACTCCAGCCTGGCGGCGATGCTGTGAAGTAGTAGTGGGTGAGATATTTCAGTGTGGACAAAAGTCACAGACCTGCTGACCAAACGGTGGCATCGTCGATCATATTCAGATTGACTGTATATGGCGATTGTGATGGAGGGGGATCCTGATACGACATGCTGACAGTTATGATGGCAGTATCACCTTTATGTCACCTGTACAGTACCAGCAGCCTCCCCCCCCCCCCACCCCCTTACAGCTTTATCATTTCCTGGGAGCGAGGTTTGAAGAGTGTTGTGGAGATAAAAAAAAGACATCTGCAACATGATGGAACTGAATGTAGAGTTGGCTGAACGCCATTCGTACACTTTCACCATTTTATGAAACTATTGCTGCGTCTTTCCAGAGGTTAATTCACAGGAGGGTATATCTGAATGAGGTCCGTGTAAAGAGGAAGAAAACAGACTATAACCGCCCAAAGTCCAAAAGCAGTGATGAGCAAGAGCAATCAAAATGAGCGCGCTGTGAAAAAAAATTAAAAAATTAAATAAAATAGTTTCTCCTTTTTTGGATGATGATGAGCAGGTCTTATCAAAAAGGCTGCAAGTCCATTTCAATTCAACATGCAGCACAAAGAAAAACCTTCACCATAGAGCGGAGGAGTGTTAATTGGAAAAGCTTAATTGGGGAGATGACATCTTGTTAATTGAATTAGCAGCAACGGGGGGAAATCAAAAAGAAAACTGCCAATTCAGGACAATGTCATAGAGTGACATTGAGAGATTGAGCGGAGGGAAGGAAAAAGCGAAAGAGAAAGAGGCGGCGGCGGAGAGAAGCTGACAGATAAACCGTGATACGTGGAGAATGAAAACAGAGACGTAGACCGGCAGATAGGAGCGTCAGCAGCGGCTGAAGAGAAAAGATGGACAAGGGGAGTGAATGACTTATCTAACGGGAGCGCAGCGCTGGAGAAGACATGTGAGACGGTACTGTTAGTGGAAAGAAAAATGAGAGCAGCAGGAGGAGGAGGAGGAGGAGGAGGAGGAGGAGGAGGAGGAGGAGGAGGCGGGGGGGGGGTGGTGAAAGAAAAAGGATGGAGTATACCTGTGAAGAAAGATAATGTCAAAATGATTTCAAGCTTGGCATGTATATATATATATATATATATATATATATATATATATATATATATATATATATATACGCACATACAAAAGATAAGAGCATCACATGCAGGCACACGGCATGAACTGTACTCACACACATACAGTATTATCCTTACACACACACACACACACACACACACACACACACACACACACACACAAAATTGGTTGCGTTCGGCACTGCGTCTCCTGGGGGGGAATCCCGGGTGAAAAAGCTCATGGCTGATTATTGTTACAGCTAAGTGAACTGTGTCCAATTTCGGAGACATCAATGTCAAGATATGTGTGTGTGTGTGTGTGTGTGTGTGTGTGTGTGTGTCTTTGTCTGTGTGTGTGCTGTATTAGCTCGTGCTCTCTCTGATTGGCTTTTGTCTCCACACATGTACGTTGGAAAGGTCAGAGGAGTCCGTTAGGAAAAACACTTTGAGCAGTTGTTTTTCTCAGCACATTGGGCCGAGCGGAACAAAAGTGAACAGAGAAACTCTGTTCTCCGAGAGACGGAGCGAAAAAGCAAATTGAACGAGCGCAAGAGGGTTTTGACATTAAAATAATGGCTTTGGGTCTCGGGTCTGCGCGGAAACTTTTTCCAGCTGTCACCCTCAGGCCAAACTCTCAGGTCGGCGCCGTTCACTTCTGTAACTCGTCCTCCGAACAAAAGCAGAGCGCTGAAGTGGCAGCGTTTGAGTCGCCCATCTTCAAAGAGCCACCCGATCGAGCAACGCCACATGGACATCTCGTTTTTGCTGACCTCTAGTGGTTCTGCCTCTCACCTTGCTGCGGGGGACGCAGAAGTGCATTTCGGGGTGGTGACGGATTTAAAGTTGTAACTGGAGCCCGGCAGGTCACAGTAACAGTTGTGCGATCGTGGCCAGAAGAAATCAGGATAACGATATTACAGCAATATCTATTAGAAAATGTGGAAAAACAAAAAATGTCCCCAGTCGAATCAATCTTTAACTTTGGTAATTGTCTTTGTGTGTGCGTCTCTTTTACGTAATAGTTACTGTGTCATGGCAGCAAGAAACAGAAATGAACTTAACAAAGCACTTGATTATTTACCCGATATCATTAATCAACAGATTAATCGATTATGAAATGAATCGTTAGTTGCAGAACCTTAACGCGTCCGACTCGGACAATGTCCTGCTGCGTTCGTCACACGTGAGAGGCAAATGTCTGGGAAAAAGAAAAATCGGGTTCCGGACATTCTCCGGAGTTCATGTCTGAAAACAGCTTAACCAGGATGTGTCAGGTACATTGTGACATCACGGTTGTGTTGGGTGTGCGACGAAACACACAAACAAACCGAGCTCAGCTGCCGGAGACACTAAGACCAGGAGAGTGGATCACAACGCTCCGGTTCTCAGATCATTGCACTGGCCTCGTGTTTGCTAGAGAACTGACATTCAGAAATTGTCACCGTTGGCCTGTCAAGCGCCAAACGCTGAGGGAGCCCAAACACATTTCCGGTGCACCGCTCCGGTGCGAACCGGCCACACCTCCCAGGTCGTCTGGGGCAGGTCTGCTCTCCGTCTGCTCTCCGTCCCCCGAGTCAAACGGGAACACGGAGAAACATAATTCAGAGTTTTATGCTCCACATATCTGGAACAAACTGCCAGAAAACTTCTCTTTAATTATTTAAGACTTTTTTTGGGGTTGGCCTCCACATTTCATTCAGTCAGTCTATTCATGCCTATTTTCCACTGCACTGCAATTGGCTTTTTCCTCTTTTATGTCCTAATTAATGTGTCTTTATACTGGTTTCCCTTTCTAATGGCTTACGTGTTTCATGTAAATCACTTGAAGTCCTGAAAGGGGCTTTACAATACGGTGCAGTTACAGTAAAGCAAATATGAAAAAGCTTTTCAGGTGGCCTTTAATGATGCATTAAGAATCTTGCTCATGCTCCCAAGTTGGGCAAGTGCCAGTCACATGTTCGTTACTAGAAATGTTCCTATGGACCTATGTGATAATGGTTACTTATCTTTGTAATCTGATTACCTAATCCAGATTACATGTAACCCGTTACTAGCCAACCCTGCCTCTCTTCATCATAAATCAATCAGGTAACGATTCCTTGTCATTTTCATTCTTTTTAACCCCATTTCTAAAGTCATAGACTTAAATGAGCAAATGTCTCTGTTTCTAATGGCCTCTTCTTTAGTGACATGTGTTTAAGTAGCAAAGCCAAGGTCGTCTTCTGATAACGAAAGAGCAAAAGGATGTAATGAGAAAAGAACTTCCACTAGGCTCCTCCAAATATACAAGGGCACATGTTTCATAGAGATTTGAAGTTCACTTTAACAATGGAGGCAGGCGGAGAGAAAACACTTCAAATGCTGCAGCGGGAGCATATCTGTTGAATATCAAAATGAAATTCTCTTTCATTTGTAACATAATAATGTTTAAAACCAAGTGCCGACCCGCCGTGACGTCACCCATCGGTTAACCCGAAACCAGGAGCGACTGCACGTCCACCTACACCTACACCTATTGGACGGTACTAGCTGTCAATCAATTCTGTATGCACGTCCCAATGCACACTGTGCTTTATTGTCTGCGTGGCCATGATTCACAAAATGAACGTCATGCTGTAACAAGACTTTTGCAACTAGTGGAGTCGCCCTCTGCTGGTGATCCCAGAGAATACAGGCATCAGGCACTTCCGCACTGGCTTCACTTTCCTATGACTACGTCCATTTTAATATACAGTCTATGCGCAACACCAAACAATTTTCCACTTTTCTTTTAGAAAGCCTATTAAAACCACGATCATTTGTCTAACCAAAGTCAGTTTTGTTTGCTTCCTTAAAGTCACTTTGAAGACTCGGTAACGCTCCCTCAGATTGAAATTCAGTCACACACAGAGTTCCACCTCCTTGATCTAAACTCGTTCCACATTCGGATACATGTGTTTCTGTTTGTTTGACTGAACCCAGTCAAGTGTTTCCTCTGGCACAGAGACAGTAACGCTTGTTTTTTGTCCAAAATGACTTTGTGGGAGACAACAATTTACTTAAGACACTCGGAATCAGATTATTGGCAGCCGGTTTTGGAAAGAGAAAAGAAAAAAGTTACAGATTCTTCTGGCCAAAAATCTACATGAGTGACTCTATGATTGTCACAGTGACAGATGAGTCACAAAAATGAAAAATTGCATCTCGGCAGTGCGCCTCAGATAGGTCTGTCGTTTCCTCGTCCCTTTTATTTCCCTCCTCATTGTTTCCTCCTGCTTCACTCGTGTGCGTTTCTCCCCATCCCTCGTCTTTTTCCTCTTTTCTCTTATCTACCCATGAATTTCCCTCCTCTGTTGCCCTCTGCCCCCCCCCTCTTCGTGTCCCTCCCTCCTCTCCTGCCGCCTTTTGTTGCTGTCTGTCAAGAGTGGTTCAATAACAGGATACTGCTGCATAACAGAGGCCATTATGTAAATCTATGTATCAAAAAAATCCCCTCTTTGTCAGGGTCAGAATAAATCTCCATCACGTCGTATTCATACAAAAAGGAAAGACACACAAGAAGACATCTACTTGTTTTCTTTCGCAGGAGTCGGACGTTTTAAAAAAACGACTTCATGTTATTAGTTATGTTCGTTAACATATTTTACACAACTTATATATTCAGTAGTGTAAAAAACACTTGCACGCTTAAGCGACGAAAGCCATCACAGTTTTTCTCATGAAATCTTTCCGACACACAGGAAGTGATGAATACATTTCTTTTCATTTGCTTTCAGAAAAAAAAAGGCACTCGTAACTCCACCAATTGACACATACTTTTTAAAACAGACGTCAAAGATGTATCATAATATACACATTCGTCACTGGAATGGAGGCTTCTTATTTCCTCTGTCTGTCTGTCTGTATAATAAGTCATCGCTCTGCCTCATGAGTGAAGTGGTTGCCGCTTCATCTTTGACTGTGCTACACTCGTTCCGGGCGTTTTAAATGGCAGGCTGAGGATCTGTGAGCCTGCGCTCCTGTTTCCCCGTTATGTTCCCCGGTACAGGTCCCTCTTCTGACCGGTCCGGTCATGTCTCGCAGGTTATCTGCAGGTGCCGCCCGCCGCCCGATAGAACCTCTGCCTCGCCCAGCGTCCCGCCCTCTTTTACGCTGCACTGCAGCACCCGAGGGGCCCGCGGAGTTGCTTGGGCAGGTATTTCCGTAACAGAGATGAGTTGAAAATAAATTCTGGAAGTAACACGCTGAGGTTATGCATTCTTTTTCTTCTTTTTCCTTTTTTTAACGCGCATTAATCATCGTACAACAAGGTATTGCGTGGAAGTTATTGTCCTTTGTTTGGGCGACAAAAGGGGGATGGTGAATGGCCCTGGAGATCTCGGATGCTGAGGTTGTGATTACAACATCCTTGGTTCCTGTCACCTCCCTGCTGCGTTGTGTCTCCTACAGACTTTGGATAATGTTGGTGGGATATTGTGGTCATGACATCAACAATCCCTCCCTTAGTTTAACAAAAAAACATACTCCAGTAGACCCAGACATCGACCTCAACAGATTCTCTATGAGAAAGAACCTGCTACTTTCAGTATACCAGGGGGGGGGGGGGGGCAGGTACTAGAGAAACATAAACACGGGGCATTTCAAAAGTCTGAAGAGATGTCCAATACTCTTTTTCTCTTTTGGTGACTGCAGCATCTCAGCCTTTTTGTGGGACTTGTTGTCTTTTGTGTAAAAAACATGGGCTAGCTTGGTGTCCCAAGGAATTTAATGTTGGATTCTTTAGAAGAAAAACGACATTTCCCAACGTTAACCATATTGTAGTTACTCATATTGTAGAACAAATTTGAATACCAGTGCCACTGAACCCAATCCAGGCCTTTTCAGAATCATCCAATATTCGCGTTCCTGTCTGGCGATTAAGGTGCAAATCTGAGATAATGTGCGAAGCCACGATGATACATTATGGTCTTTTTGATATATTTGAAACAACAGATTCAAGGTGTCCTCTTTCTCTGACGACAACGATAAAAAATATTCCACCAGTAACCACATCCACTGAACTCATCAATATGAACCAGGAGTCAAGCAACTGTTTGCTAACATGTTCACCATATCAACTTGTAAGGTAATAATGATGATGTCAAAACTGTTTTCACAACTTGTCCCTGCCCCACAACACTGATACTGCAGGTTAGAGGCATTACTATTAGTAGTATTATAATTTTTGTTGCGCAATTAAGTTGAACTTCTTTATTCCTCAAAGTTTCTAGCTGAGTCTTGAAGCAGTTTTTTTTTCCTGAACTGTTTCACTTCATGCCCCGAAATAATTAAAACCTTGATTAAAAAGTAGTAGATAAACAGTGGCTGTTGCCGTTTTCTTTTACAGGTGAGGAGCGGAAATTGGAGATTATGCTAAAAAGAGAAAGAAAAAAAAAAAGATTTTGAGGAGGAAGAAAGAACAGTCAAGGGAGGAGGGGAGAGCGAGTCACCGGGAGCCTGTTGGCTCCATGAAAGGCTCCGAAGCAATCAAGAGAAGCAAATGAATGCCTCTTACTCTGGAGGGACGGAAGATGTTACGATAAAACAGGGAGACAACGCAGACGAGAGAGTGGAAATGAGAGGGACAAAAAAAAAAAAAAAAGAGAGATGAGGAAACCTTACCAGACGGAAAACGTGGTGTTTTCTTCACCCTGCTTTCTGTCTGGTAGGGTCGGTGCCTGTGACACAGATGTGCAGATTGCCCATCAATCACTCTGGATCCCGGCTCCTCAAAGCCTCTCCACCTGCGGCCCTCCATCTCTCTCTCCGCTCCTCTTGTCCTTTCTTTATCCTCCTCTTCCCCCTCGTGTGTCTTCCCTCTTCTCGTCGTAATCCCCCACCTCGACTTCGTATCCCCTCTCCTCCTCCTCCTCCTCTTCCTCCTCCACCTCCTCCTCTATCTCCTCCCCTTCAATTTCAACCCTCTTCCAACGCTCGGTGCCCGACCATGACCGCGTGTGCGTGTGTGAGAAAGCAGAGAAGAATTGGTCTGTACTCAGGGAAGCAGAATATCGATAAACAGCGAAGGGGGCGCACACACACACACACACACACACACACACACACACACACACACACACACACACACACACCACTACTTTCCGAAGGCGTTGGGTGGTTGGGTGGTTGGGGGGGGGCGACACATGTGAGTTGCGTTCGACTGTGCGGCGCCACAGGTTGCTAAACAAGAGCTTGAAAAATGGGCCTCTCCTGTGAGCAGGCGAGGATTGATCACTCAAATGGCTCTTTTATCTCCACCCCTCCTCTTGTCTCCTCTCCTCTCTGGTTGTATTCTCCTCCTCCCCCTGTCCCTCTTTTCCTCTGCTCGTTGTCTGCATCCTCTGTTCGTACTTTCTTCACCTTCTCCTCCTCATTCCCCCCCCCCCATTTATTCCTCCGCTCCTCTCATAATCCCTTCACTTCTCCTCCTTTCCTCCACTCCTCTCTCTCCGCGCCCCAACGATTTCCTTTCTTTGCCCTCCACATGCAATTTAATAATTCAACTTTAGTTTAACTATTCTTTGATTTACCTTGTACACTGTTTTCCCTTCCTCTGTTATACTTCCTCTCTGCTCCTCTTTTCACTCTTATCCCTCTCCCCTCCTCTCCTCCTCTCCCCTCCTCATCCCTCCTCTCCTCCTCTCCTCCTCTCCTCTCCACCTCTCCTCCTCTCCACCTCTCCTCCTCTCCCCTCCTCCTCTCCTCCTCTCCTCCACTCCTCTCCCCTCCTCCTCTCCCCCCCTCTCCTCCCCTCCTCTCTCCTCCCCTCTCTCCTCCCCTCCTCCCCTCTCCCCCCCTCCTCTCCTCCCCTCCTCCTCTCCTCTCCTCCTCTCCCCCTCTCTCCTCCCCTCCTCCCCTCTCTCCTCCCCTCCTCCCCTCTCTCCTCCCCTCCTCCCCTCTCCCCCCCTCTCCTCCCCTCCTCTCTCCTCTCCTCCTCTCCTCTCCTCTCCTCCTCTCCCCCTCTCTCCTCCCCTCTCTCCTCCCCTCCTCCCCTCTCCCCCCCTCCTCTCCTCCCCTCCTCCTCTCCTCTCCTCCTCTCCCCCTCTCTCCTCCCCTCCTCCCCTCTCTCCTCCCCTCCTCCCCTCTCTCCTCCCCTCCTCCCCTCTCCCCCCCTCTCCTCCCCTCCTCTCTCCTCTCCTCCTCTCCTCTCCTCTCCTCCTCTCCCCCTCTCTCCTCCCCTCCTCTCCCCTCCTCCACTCCTCTCCCCTCCTCCCCTCCTCTCCTCCTCTCTCCTCCTCTCCTCTCCTCCTCTCCCCCTCTCTCCTCCTCTCCTCCTCTCCCCTCCTCCCCTCCTCTCCTCCTCTCTCCTCCTCTCCTCCTCTCCCCCTCTCTCCTCCTCTCCTCCTCTCCCCTCCTCCTCTCCTCCTCTCCTCCACTCCTCTCTCCTCCTCTCCTCCTCTCCCCTCCTCTCCCCTCCTCCTCTCCTCCTCTCCTCCACTCCTCTCCTCCTCTCCTCTCCTCCTCTGCCCCTCTCTCCTCCTCTCCTCCTCTCCCCTCCTCTCCTCCTCTCCTCTCCTCTCCTCTCTCCTCCTCACCTCTCTCCTCTTTAACCGTCCCTGACAGCAATAGAGGCTGTCCAATAAAACAGGCATAAAAACGCAATCCCTGTCTGGGCTCAATTTACACACACGCTCACAAACACACACGGCCGCAACATAAATCAGACATAAAAAGCCAATCCCTGTCTGAAGTCAATTTCCATGAAGATACAAGGGGGGGATGCTCCCGGAAACGATGAGACGGGATTGAATGTATGTGATGTGCAATGCGAGACGTGTGTAGCTTGAATTATATTGTACAGGCAGTGACTATGTATTACTTTGGGCACATATATTTATGTACGTTTTGTGTGTGTGTGTGTGTGTGTGTGTGTGTGTGTGTGTGTGTGTGTTTGTGTGTGTGTCTGTGCTATCAGCTGCCAGGTGGTGCAGACACTGTGTGAAGGCTAGTAGCTGTCACTAGGCTAATGATCCCTGTTTACATCACACCACAGGCTTTGTCAAGTTATCCCCATGGGACACACACACACACACATTTCTTCAGAAACTGCATGTACACACACAAATCTGCACACAATCCTCTATCCGTACATACACACACTGCAGGATGTCCAAACTTAAACTCCAACCCAAATATATGCATATGTAACTAGACTGTCGTGTTCACACAACTACTGTAGGGTAGTTTGTGCACACACACACACACACACACACACACACACACACACACCACTACCTAATGAGGCAGATCTGTTTCCAACTCTGGAATTAGGCCTTTTTCTCTGTGTCTGTGTCAAAGATGGTTGTTGTACAATGGCCTGTTGCTGCATGCCCCCCCCCCCCCCAACACACACACACACACACACACACACACACACACACACACACACACACACACACACACACACACGTGTGTACAAGTCTTTTCCTGTCTTTCATAAGCACAGGCTCGCACACATGTCAATGAGGACAGAGTGACCCGTGTGAGCTAAGAGCTACAAACCACTTTCCTGTAATAACTGGCGCTACATCTAATCCTATTTCCATTACGTGTATGCCCTAGGAGTGTGTGTGTGTGTGTGTGTGTGTGTGTGTGTGTGTGTATGTGCGTGCGTGCCGCTTCTTTAATCATGTGTGCCTCGGTGTTAGTGAAGATTGAGATAGTGTCCATAAGTGTGCAGGTGTTAGGGTGAGTTGGCAGTAGACTGTGTGTGTGTGTGTGTGTGTGTGTGTGTGTGTGTGTGTGTGTGCGTGAATGTACCCAGACCGTAATTTTCTCTCTGTGCTGTGGAGTGCTGAATCAGCTCAGCCCTGATAGACCTGCTCAGCCCTGGCCAGTACTTCAATTGGGCAATCACACCACAATCACACACACACACACACACACACACACACACACACACACACACACACACACACACACACACACACATGCACACGCACACGCACACGCACACGCACACGCACACTTGAATGCTGAGTCATATATAAGGAGACAACTAAAAACAAAACAGAAAATCAAGGTGAAAACTGCAAACATATTTAATCAAATATTCTTACACATATTGTGTGAACCAGCTTTCAAATTCACATTACACATGACGGCACTTTACCGATCAGAAAACCTGCAGAAACTAAAAATGTACAGCTCTGGTCCCAAGTCCAGTTTTGGATCTAGTCTCCATAATGTACTCTAATAATAATAAGAGTCAATAAAAATTTGCAATTTAAATTTCTACAGTGTTTTTCATGTAATTCTGTAATTTTTCATGTATCACGGGGCTAAAGCATGCTGTAACACAAGTATTGCTTTTGCATAACTAAAAAAGGACATCGATAGTGGCATTAATGGGTTTAATATGATACATTTTTATGAATATGTTAGCTTTTTTTTAATGAATCTGTTCTTGGGCTTGACATTCATTTTGGGAAATCCTGATTTGTGTTCTACGAAGGTCAGCAGACTATTTCTCCCTAGGTGATGCATAATTTATACTGAAATGCAACTTTTTTTAAAGGGGTTTTAAACTTGACTGAGCGAGTTTATGATGTGAAATACTTAAATTCTTGTTTTGGTTTCTACATAAAATGACAGTGAAATACAGATGACTGAAACTGGAGATATTTCTGCACGAAAGGTCAGTGATTGTCAGATTTATCCTTTTCATGTAAAGCGCCTTAAATATATTAAAGGTTTTCTTAGAAGTACAGTTTGTATTAATCGTCTCGAATGACCAGCGCATACATTTTTAGATCCCCAGATAAAACATACATTTTTTATAAGTACATTTATGTTGCCTACATTTTAGTTTGAAAGTTTTATAAGTCTAGTAACTATATATTTTTTAACTTTGGTTAGTTAACCAACTCCTAAAACGACGTCCTGGGATTTTACTGTGACATGACTCCGTTATCAGGGATACTGCAGCAAGTGCAGCTTCAAACTCTCATCACTCATACGAAACACTTCGCAGTCAACACTGCCTCAGAAATACAAGTTTGAAGAGGATTGAATTAGCAGTTGTCGAGAAAATGGAGGGGCAGACAGAAAGACAGAGATCTCTGAAATTTACGAGTAAAATAACATGGGAATATTTGTAATGACTTTTTTTCTTTCCTTAATGAAATGTTACACAACACAACGTTAGTCGCACAACCCAGACGCGTGAAAATGTGACGTCGACATTGGCTTCATCTGTGCTAGGAAGTGCACCCAATGTTATGGACGCCCGTTAAAAAACAACTTTTAATGAGGAGGGGAGGGAAAAAAAAGGGAATAAACCTCCGGAAGAGCAACGGAGGGGGGAATCCTTCCTCCAGGATGGACAGACGGTCAATAAAAGTGTCTCGTAACTGCAGTTCGAGGTAAAATTCATGTGGGAAAGAATCACACACACGCCCCACTCTCCATTTCCTCTTTTTGTTGTGCAGGTCCAGTCGTCCAATTATCTAATCAGTGCGCTCACTGTTGGGCGCATCACCCACCGTGCACCTCTTCACCTCACTCGCTCACCTTCACAGTCAATTCACCACGCATGCCTCTCACGTCCTCGCACCTTTCCCACTCTCCGCGCACAGCCTCTCTCCATCCTCCTCTGCAGCATCACGCACACCGCTGGGCCTCGAGTGCGCCGCGATCCCCGTTTCACTTCCCCTCCCCATACGCGCGCGTGCGCGGAGGGGAAGGCAGTGCATGAGGGAACGCGTAGGAATCCAGAGTAGCATATTGTTTGTTTGATGCCGTCCCCGACCAAGGCTGCTCCATCATCACCCCCCAGTGTTATACTGCGACGCAGGGAGTATAGAAATAGTCTAAAGGAGGGTGTAGCAGTGGCAGCGGAAACAACAAGTTGTTGAAAGTCGTTTTCGACAGCAATTCGTGTCTGATTATGAAATAAAAAGCACTGGCATCCCAACGCAGGGGCTCGCCGGAGCTCCAGGTCTTTGACCAAACAAGGGCCTCGGTAGACATGCGCTCATTATCGCCGGGATTTTATTTAAATCTCCCGCCCGCTTGCTCCGTCACTGTCTCGGGGCGAAACCCATCGTTGACGGAAGAAGGTGTGCTTGTGTGTATTTGTGACTGTGCCGTCTATTGCCCACGGCTGAAGGATGCCAAACGTAGTTCTAGGACTTTGTGACTAGGGACTAGGGTTCGATTCAGGAATGCAGCAGAGACTCTTCCTGCTACAAGTTACACCCTGACACATGTTGTTCCGGTCTAGCGGTCATTTCTTTCCACTTGGGGAGACCATACCGGATGTATGATGGGGGAATATTGCTATTATGTGCACATTTTTCCATTTCAGGTATATACCACCTGAAAAGGAAAGCTAATTCCCTTCTCCACGTCTCCCCAACTGAAGGAAGACAAGTACCAGGATTTGATCGACAAGGCTCTTGTTTCCCATTCAAGTTGGCTGCCGTGGTTTCCCAGCAACATCAGGGCTATTTCCTCACAGACGATGAGCCGGGAACCCAAAGAAATGAAGGCCAGCCACTGGGGATATCGTGATGGCAGCTGAGACCAGCTCAAGATTGTTGTGTTGGGGGCGAGAGAGCCCACAGCAGGAATCCCGCTGCAGGTGGAGACTCATTTTAGTCTTTGCTGCACCACTCAGGCGAGGCGTACAGGCTGAGATACCAGCTGAAGATACAGAAGGGTATAGCCAACAGTGGGAGCGCTCCGAGCAGCAGTACCAGTCAGAGGAGGAAGACCATATGTTAGGTAGCGGCTGCACATGATGTTGAGTTAATCACGGATGAACCAACGTGGCCCTCGCAGAGGCTGTATGTTTTATTTCACGTACCAACCTGTGTGGTAATTGTGATAGTTGTTGAATGATACGGGGACAATTACACTCTGTCGTGGGGAAGACAGGAGTAGACGGAATTCAAGAAGAATTGATGTCGTTTTCAGATGAAATGTTTGAATGTGGAAGCTTCAGCACAGTTTGTGAGGACTTGACGTTCCACGCGGACATATTCGGTTGATTCGGGCAGAAGCTCTTGACCGTACAATACTGGAAATATCTAATGTGATCCTACACAGTAACTGTTTTTAGAATGGACAGAGTTGGCACATGAAGGTGTAACAAGCAAGACAGGTAAGAAACCTTTGTCCCTGAGTCACCCCGGCTCTGGATGTCGACATGCTCAGTCCAGCCCCGGCGCGGCCACGGCTCTTGTCAAACTACCCTTAAAAGGTTTTCAGCTACAGCGAGTAACAGTTTTTCCACTCTGTTGCTGTCAGGCCATCGTGGCGTAGAGAAGACGGTTTGATAAATTCACACAAAAACGTGCCAAAAACGACACGACAAAAGTCACAAAGGTCTGTGGTGATGCACTTGAAGTGATTGTGTGCGATATCGAAAGACACTAAGAGATCAAATCGTGTGTCACGCTTTAGGTCATTGTATCAGTGTTTGCATGTGCAAAAGAGCAGAGAAAGAAGCAAGAGGGGGAAAAAAAAAGGTGACGCGTGTGTAAATTTGTCTGTTTTTCACCACAATTTGAAAAAAAAAACACGCATCAACCGGAGATTGTCAGGCGCAACGCGTCTGCGTCATTATTCAGCTTCCTGCAGAGACGCAGTGGATGTGTCCTTGTTCTTTCATTCTGCGTGTGTGTGTGCGTGTGTGTGTGTGTGTGTGCGTGCGTGCAGACCTGCAAATCAACATCAATTTGTGTGTATGTGTGCCTCAGGAAGTGTCTTGTAATTGTGCACCTATTATGTGGTGTGTTTGTTTGTGTGTGTGTGTGTGTGTGTTAGTTTGTGCGTGTGTGTGTGCGTCTTCAGCCTTAATTTGATGTCTAAATAAGTGGTTCCTGCCCCCAGGGGCTTCCTGGCAATATATCACCGCTGCAACAATGGAACTGTCGTTGTCATCGTCCCCGGGGGGACCAGCCGCTTGCCCGCTCATGCATGGCCTTGTGGGAAATGCGGACCTGGCGAACGACGCACCGACGCTAGAGGATGCGAGTGCTCACACACACACATACACACGGGATGCACACACTGACGTGTTGCTCACACAGAACCCGCAACCTGCTCATTTATTTTCTCTTTTCATTTCATGAAATGTTCATCTGCCTTTTTCGTCTTTCCGCTTAACTTTTTTTTTTTTTATCCCCATGCTCCCACTCCATCTCTCTTTACATCTTCCTCTCCCTTGTCCACGCTGCGCTTCCCTCTTCCCAAGGTCAGATGTTTGACACTTGCTTTAAGGAAATTGGTTTGTAGGGAAGTGCCCAAAACGGCACAAAAGGGAACGTCGAAAAGACCTTGGAGCGATCCACTTAGTGTGAAGAGACGGCGAGGAAGACGGGAAGGGGAAAGAAGACAGAAAACCGACTGCAAGAGCGGGATTTGTTTTGGAAGAAGAATTCTCTGAATTTCTCAAATTCCTCCTCATCAGTGACGACGAGTTACAGATGATTACATGTCCAATCGAGTGTTGTGAACTCTTGCAGTGGAGCAGACATTTTGCTCCGTCCAGGCGTTCCCGACAACATCAACGATGGCTCTCCTCTGTTCAATAGTCCCAATCATGAATGAAACCAATCACACCGGTGCCTTTCCTTCTCCCGACATGTGAAAATGTCTGCCGTGATAAGAGCCCTAAACAACTTTGCCAGTTACGCAGTAGAAACACTATTTAAACTTTGTTTAAATGGCATTTTACTGTGTCACGCACCCGCGATCCGAAACCAAATTTGGAACCAGTCATTGTGAGCAGAGGTCGGGCTCGTCTCCGTTGTAATTGACTGCATGTGGGACTTGTCCTCGTCTCAGCCGTCGAACTCTCCGACGGTCACTTCGGTTTACCAGTTTCCAAAACGAATCTCCCTCCGGCCTCGCAATCAATTTAGCGCACTCGGAAATCAATTAGGGCCGATCGCTTCGTAGGCTATCGATAGAAAGCGGACAAACGATAGGGCGCCGTATATCACGACGAGGGCTGGTGTTTTGGAATTAGTGCAGCGTTTAACATCTGTAATAATCACACATGATGAAGAGATATGCCTGCGGAGTACAGCTCGGCCCATTGTTGAGCTCCTTGGAGAAAGTGTTGAAGTTGGTGCACACTATCTGTGTGCGTGTTTCAGCCATATGTTCACACTGTCCCCACTGCAGATGATGTATTTATGTACTTAAATGTATTCTAAAAACAGTTGTATAGAATAAACGTTTAGATTCCATTGTTTTGGGGGTATTTCTGCACACCAAACCAGTTAGGAAAACATAGGAAAAGATACGTAAGTTATGCACTTTATCGTAATTTCCTTGTGGAAGTATCTGGGGAAAAATTAACATTTAATCTGATTAAAGGTAATATGGTATATGACTTGCTGGGTCCGTTGATTAGTAGGAAGGAAATACAGACTTTAGACAACATTTTTCATGTATAAAATATGAAAAAATTAAATGTGCATGACATTACAATCAGAAACAGTAGAGGAAAATAAAATGTTACAACTGAAGTCAAGGAAGCCCATTCATTAATGTGACAGTGGGAAAAGGCAGAAACATACAATACAAGTGCTCAGATGCACTATATATATATATATATATATATATATATATATATATATATATATATATATATATATATATATATATATATATGTGTGTGTGTGTTATTTAAAGACAGAAGAAGGGAAGCAGAAACACTCAACCCCGCATTACTTCCCTGTGCAGCTGCAGTGTTGTTGTGTTGCAGCAAATGGAATTACTGAGAGAAAGGAGAGACAGGTAGAGCATGATGAAAAAGAAAAAAGAGAAAAGACACAGAGATGGCGGTGTAAATATGTCAGTTGTTGTCCTTGGACATAGTTTAAGGCCTGTCTTTTATCGAGCTGGCTCGCAGCTCTGAGAACCATTCATCCGACTAGTTCCCTGCTCTTTCACTGTGTCTCTTTCTTTCTTTTTTTTTTATATCTCCTATCCGTCTCATTCCTTCTCCCCCTCTTTTATCGCTCACTTCATAATTCAGCTCAGAAATCCTCGCCGTTCAGAGCTTTGCGTTGTCAAGCCTGTGAAGGAACGTGGCCCTTTTGGTGGCATTAGGCGTCCGCGTTGACAGGTCGCTCGCAGGTCACTCACTAAAAGCATAGTGTGTCGGATGGAATTCCGCCGGCTCATTCCCCAGTGGAGTTGCCTTGGCAACCAAGGTCATGGGACAGACCCTACACATGTAGTAGAGATTCGATACAGGAACAGTAGATAGCCATGACGAACGGCCTGTGTCTTGTGGTCAATAGGTCCCTTTTGCATGTATGGATGTGATTGTAATTTGATGAATAACCTGATTTACCTACTGTACAGTGAGTCGTGTGACTTATTCGCCATGTGAGTCTATTTGTGTTTAAATAGCCCTTATACTTTGGAATTTACTGGGTGGCATTACCCAGTTTTAACTGGCGTTACTAATCTCTCTTCTCCTTGATGCATCGACTATCGATACATGCTTCTGCCCGAAAAGACATCTTGGTCTCCTGACACCTCTCCCAGCAGCTCACAGGATTTAACATCGCAATGGTCTCTTTCACATTGCAGAATAACTACAGCGCAGGACTTGTTCCTCGTACCTCTCCACAGAGTTAAAATCAAAGGTGTATGGCTTTATGCTTTGGAAGTTGTGGCTCCCGAGACTTTGAAAATCGATATGGCCAGTGGACACTTTCAAAAAGACCTACCTGGTAAGACTTGCCTTTGTTTTTGTTCAAAAACTGTATTTAAAAGTTTACACTAACTGATCGTATTAAATGTATTTCCACAATATCATGTGTTGTTATATTCTTGCTGACTGCAGATACCAGTAAGGCCTTTCATGGTAAATAATAACATAGCACATAGATGACATAAAATATAATATTCCTTAAACCATACATTAAACAGGTCTGACTGAGAGCTCGTCCACTGCGCGCCCACCTACACCTGCGACGTGCACCCATTGGACGGTTCTAGCTGTCGCTCACGCAGTCGCCGCGTCGCCAATGCGTACTGTGCTTCATCGTCTGTTTTACGCAAAGTTACAAACGTAACATCATGCTGTATTGAAGAAGACTTGAAACTAGGGATTGAGACCATAAACTCCTCAGGAAAGTTAATTGACGTTATAAAACAAGTCAGGCGTCGAGTCATTTTCTCACAGACTTTTGTAGAAATGGAACTGTTTTTCGGCAGCAAGTGGAGTCGCCCTCTGCTGGTCATTTGAGAGGATACAGGCTGTAGGTACTGCACGTCCATTTCTATATATAGTCTATGGTCTGAACTGATGTAGCAACTTGCATTAGATTACAGAATACTACTGCCTAAGTAACAGTCTACATGAAATCTAGCTACATGAATTTAATATTCCCCCCCCCCACAGACACTACTTCCCTCAAAATAATCTACCTCTGTGGTGTTATGCACTTGTGATGGGTCACCTCCAGCGGCTCAGAGAGTGTATCAAGAAATTGCAGCTGCTTAACGCAGGCAAGTGGAAATGCTCTGGAACAGCTGATATGTCAACTAAGCTTCCATATTACTATCACAGGCAGTCTATTTAAAATGCTGCTGTTCTTCCTGGTCTCCCTCTCGGGGGGGGGGGGCTCTCTCTCGGCTCTCGCTATTTGATGTCTTCAAATTAGCCCCTCGCGGGGAGTGATATGAAACGGAGTCTTCATGCCAAAGTAAAATCTATATTTACATATATTCTCATTATAATGCCGCTATTCAATTACTGACCGCCTGGAATGGCTAATCTCTCATGCCCCCCCCCCCCTTGAGGATTGAGAGGAGACGCCGCTGCATTCTTTGACTCCAAAGTGAAAAATAGCATTCGAGGGAGGTGGCAGAGTTAGTGCAGCACGATTGTGACCGGAGGGCAGCCCGCACAAATCCTGGAGTGTCTGAGGAAAATCTGGAGGGACAGCGATTGAGAAAACATTCTCTTCCCACCTCCATGATGACTTCGGGAGCTCAGCCGCTAATTAAGTCAATGCTCAAAGGCACGATGACGGCCGCCCTGGTGAGGCTGATTAGTGCTCCATGAAACTTGGCCACCGAGCTGCTCCATCCCGGGCCCCCCCCCCCCGCCCCCCGATCCTCTCCTCGTGGATTTCTGCCTGGTTTTTCTTTCTGGGTTTCCGACCAAATCGCAAAGTCCCACAATCCTGTTTCTTCCAGAACTACAGTTCAGGGAATCTTTGTCTAAGCCGGGTCTTGGATTCTAAACCCGCCGCTCGCCTCCTCAACCCTCCGCCAGCTTAACGCTCCTTCGGTACTGTGGCCGGCTTTGGGACCTATGTCGGTGAATATTGTTAATTTGTCGTCGACTGACGGCAAAGTCCTCACCAGTGAAAAAGTAAAAGTTCAATAGTCTGCATCTCCACTGATACTTGACCTACTGCACTTGTAACTAGAGATATAGATTCAGATTACACGTCGATGCTCCATACGGCAGTGTTCAATACCATAGATCTTCTTCTGCTTTTGGAGCGGCAGAGTCTGGATCTGCATAAAATTGATGGTCACTCATCAGAAATAACATGGTGGGCCGGTCGGGGGCTAGTTAGCATGCTAACTAAAACTTATTCTTTGAGAGATTATATAATAATAATATTGGCGTTGCTTTCCACTGCAGCAAAATCTTACAAACAGCACCTATAGCCTTCGGCCATACAGTAGCCGCTGCCCACCGAGCGATGGCTATATGAATCTGTGAAACCTAATGTGCTGTATAATGTATAGGACTGTCTGTAGCACTTTGCACTATCTATTGATTGTGTTACTTTCCATTGCTCTAATGTTGTAAATGTCAGAGCTGCTTTTCATTCCACATCTTTCACCGCGGCGGCTGTGCCATGTGGCAATAAAATGAACACGAACTATACGCTTGAAGAGGGATTGGATCTCTTTCTAAATCTGTCATCCGTTCTCAGGTCGTGTGCTTATCCATGCAATAGTGTTGTGCATTTGTATTCAAAAGAGTGTGCATATCGCGTGTTCGCGCGCATGTGTGTGTGTGTGCGTGTGTGCATGTGTGTGTGGGTGCGTGTGTGTGAGTGTGTGTGCGTTCAGGTGTAGTGTCCATGTGTGCGTGAGCGGGGGCAGGATTAATGTATTGCTGTCACAGGGCCAGAGATGATGAAGTAGTCAAACCACAGGAAGATGGAAAGAAGAAAAGGAATCAGAATGAGAGAGAGAGAGAGAGAGAGAGAGAAAAAGAGCATTAAAAACAGGGAGATGAATACTTCTTTCTTGTTTCACATGAGAAATACGTTACCCTCACCCTTTGGACCAAGTGAATAATAAAAACAGAATATCTTCCTTCTACAACCAAGAGTCACGTTGTGGAAAACCGACTGATTTAATGAGTGCCGCAAGCAAAACATTTAAAAAAAAAAAGATGGGGGTCATAGCTTCCGAGGCTGGGAAAATAAATCAAATAAACAAACTCTAGGTGGAGGAGAAATAACAATGATTAAGGCAGAGATGGTAAAAGCAAAGACGTACTGTAGATGATCACAATGATCGGTAAATGTGGAGGAGATGGCACAATTTGCCAGTATATTCAGTATGTATTGGTCTGATGGACACTAATGCCACAGCTGGGTTAAGTAAGGCTAAATGTAGAAATGTAGTCAAAAGTGTAATAGGCTTAAAGCCCTTAATATTACTTTGCTACTCAGTCATTGTCAAAGTTAAGGAGGAGATCAAATATTTAATTGCAATTTTTCGCAGGATTGCTTGAAGTCTTCGCCTCCGATGACATTTTGTTGTCCATTTGGTGCATGTGGAACTAGCGTCGAGCACTGCGCCTGAAGTTGGTGATGCTGGGAGGATATAACATAATGACAGGACAGTGGCAACGAAATTAACAAAATGGACCAGTGAATCCAATTTCTCGGTTTTAAACTAAGGGCTACTGCCGAGTCGACAACGCGCTAGAGTCAGACAACAAACGGTCGCGGTCGTTGGTGATGGCGGCGGTACGTACGTATGTCACATAAAATGATTTGTCGCGCTCCCTAAATTGCAACGTGGAACCAAAGGCTAACTGGATCAACTATAGACAATGTCACAAAGCCATGAACCTTTGTCCCGACTTTCAGCTGTGGAAGCTCTGAAATCCTCATCACAAGAGAGAACATGGAGACAATGCTCTGATAGAGTCGCCCTGGAAGAAGCAATGCTAATGAGAGTGGAACTAACACATCGATTCATGGATATACAGCAGATGTATACATCATATGACTTGGACTCTGAGAGTCAGCGTAACTGCTGAAATTTACCCAACGGTGTCACGTTTCCGTGCTCTGCTAAGAACAGTATTAAGTTGTATGAGAGGGTGCGCAAAGGAGTGGTAGAGAGTTTAATCACCAATCTGAAGGTGACAGAGGCTAAGGTCCAATTCACTGCTCGATAATGAGTGTGTTGTGTGTGTGTGTGTGTGTGTGTGTGTGTGCAGAGAGGGAGAGGATCCCGTCGTTACAGGAAGCGTATTATCCGTACAGCTGGTGAACCTCTGGGTTGCCGGCGGAAATTCCAATCAGACCAGCTGAGGCCATCCCACGTCCCGATGCGAATCCAGATTAAAACCTCCAGGAGTGACCTCAGCTGTCATTGACACGCAGACGCACAACCCACCACGACGCACACGCCAAACAACTAGGTAGTTGACTGCATACGCATACACAGGCAGTGTGCGCCATGACATGCGTACACATAACACCTCTCCCAATCACTCACACGCGCACAGCGTGACTCTAATTAAACATGAGGAGTGAACAAACACACACACACACACACACACACACACATGCCTGCATGCACGCACGCACGCACGCACACAAGCACACACACAGATGTTATGTATTGACGGTGAGACTATTTTATGTGCTGGTGATGTAGTTAATCTACACACACTTGAATGGGCACAGAGACAGGAACCATGGCTTGCACACAAGATAGAGTGCGCACGCACGCACGCATGCATGCACACACACACACACGCGCGCACACACACCAAGGTGTTAATTAAACATTGTGACAGGTGATGTCACTTCCCTGTGCCAAGTCAGACGGAATAACCATCAGTGCCCACTGTGTTACCCAGCTGCCACATCTCATACCTCTCTCTTTAACACACACACACACACACACACACACACACACACACACACACACACACACACACACACACACACACACACACACACACAAAAAGTTGACATAATTGATGCCCAACATAAATGTTCTGCAGTGTAGGAAAAAGGAACTGTACTAGAAAGTGAACAAATGGATTGTGGCGACCGTCACATCCAGCACGCCACTCCCTCTGCTGCCAGCGGATCCGGGATCAGCACCACGGAGAGCGCCACAGCAGGGACTAGAAGTCAAAGCTCAAACTTTTATCATTTGTATCCATCACGTTTGAACATAACAGCACCAACGTTGACAACCGGCTTATTGTATCAGTCTATTCAAGTAAAATCGATATCACATTGTGAATGAATCTACAGGTATCTAAAGTTAATCTGGTTGTATTTTCTGTCTTGTTTCCTTATTTACTCATTTGTATGTTTTCTGTTTCCCTGCTTGGTATCTTCTGTCTACTTCTGAGAGCCATCAGAATTTGCATGGTGTGTGTGTATGTGCGTGCGC
The DNA here is from genome assembly GCF_022379125.1 of Scophthalmus maximus. Classification (NCBI taxonomy): domain Eukaryota; kingdom Metazoa; phylum Chordata; class Actinopteri; order Pleuronectiformes; family Scophthalmidae; genus Scophthalmus; species Scophthalmus maximus. The sequence continues at coordinate 6,479,691 of NC_061533.1, read as the reverse complement.
GCGCGTGTTTTACGCAAGTTCGCTAAGGTTGCCTTTCAAAATTTGCTGAGGGATATAAATGATGCACCCGGATACCTGATTTCGCACATTTGGAGAAGAGTGCCAATTCCCGTCATTACGCACAAGCACGAGCGCACGAGCACGAGCGCACGAGCGCACGAGCGCATGAGCACGAGCGCACAAACGCACGAGCGCACGAGCGCACGAGCGCACACGCACACTCACAGCAGGCTGGCAATCTTCGCTTAATTTCAGAGTTTGCTCATTTCACGTATGTAAATGTCTGCGCACATGTTCCTGGAAGTTTCCTCAGTTTATAATTTGCGCGTGTGTTTGTGTGTGTTTGTTTGCGTGCAGGCATGGATTTGAGTCTCTCCGTGTTAATAAAGCTTACAGATATAGCTGTCAGTTTTCTGTGTTGATTCAGGCTCACGGCCAAATGCTCCAATATCCTCCCAGACTTGCTGTCTCCATCCATCTCCATCTTTCCATCTGTCTCGCTCTCCTCTCTGCTCATCCCTGCCTGTCTCTCCGTTGCCTCTTGTCTAGCTACATGTGCATCTGGTCACCTGTCTGTCTGTCTGTCTGTCTGACTGTCTGTCTGTCTGCCTGCCTGCCTGTTTGTCTCAGGGCCTTCTTCTATTCTGCACACAACTCGGGCCTCTGTGACATGGTTGAGGGGAAATACTTCAAAGAGATTTTGGTGAGCAAAAGGCTGAAAAGAACAAATCCACCTGCGGCTCCTTTTGCGCCGTCAATTATTTTCAACGGCCCTTTAGAGAACAGGTGCAATGTTTTCACACTCCACTGTGATTTGCAATGATTTGTCGTGACATTGATACCAAAGCAGAGATGGAAAACTTAAACTAAACTCAACTCTCTTATTTTTTCCGACGATGCACGCCACCCCTCTAATTGTTGATCATCAGTGGAAAATTGGAGGAGCCATTTCTATTTAATTGGAAAGGTACAGCAGAAACATCTGCTGCTGATGTTGAGGGCATCAATATTTGGACATGTTATTGACAGTACCAAGGCAAACACACCTCCAAGCTAGAAAACGGGCTGAAAAGTGCCATGTCCCACAGTGACAGCTGTTCTTCCTGGGGCGGACAGAGATGGACAATTGAAAGGGCGGGCACAGGGGGAAGTGAATATCAGCTTATCAGCCAATCACGTGGCTGCAATTCAGTGCATTCGGGCATGTAGAAGTGGTCAAGACAACTTGCTGAAGTTCAATCCGAGCATCACAACGGGGGAGAAAGGGGATTTAAGTGACTTTGAACGTGGCATGTTTGTTGGTGCCAGACGGGCTGGTCTGAGTATTTCAGAAACTGTTGATCTACTGGGATTTACAGAGAATGGTCCGAGAAAGAGAGAATATCCAGTGAGCGGCAGTTGTGTGGACGAAAATGCCCCGAAGAATTAAGGCAGTACTGAAGCCAAAAGGGGGTCCAACCTTTTACTAGCAAGGTGTACCTAATAAAGTGGCCGGTGAGTGTACACACAAGTGGTTGAATTAAGATGCGGAGCGTCTCAAGTCAACAAACCTGATGGCTGTGAAAGAGGTTCCGATAGTGGACATCTTAAGAAAGAGACCGAGGCGACCGCAGCTCGCAAAGTCCCCCCGCAAAAAAAGTTACACCCTCGTTGAAATGTCTTCCTCCGCCTCGCTCGAGCTACTGGCTACGCTGCCCCCCCCCCCCCCCCCCGAGGATTTCAGGTGCCACTACTCCGTTTGGTCCCGTACGCTGGCTCTCAGAGGGATTAAATAAATGCAGCGCGTGGACAGGAGCGTTTACAAATCTGATGTAATGAGAGTGTTCAGAGTGTCTGAAGCTGCAGATGAAGGGCGGCGAGTCAATACTGGAGCCACAGTTGTGATATGGCCACATTGTTGTTCTGCGTTCGTTTCACCGGGAGAACGGGGGAATTGAGCCCATTTACATACACATGAGAAAAACCAGCTTACTGCGAGGAGTCACGCTGTGCAGGGAATTGGATTGCACATTTACATACACTGCATGTTTGCATGCAGGTCAGTAACCGTTCCCCCTACCTGGTGACTTCTGCTTAGAAACCGTGTGTTACACATGGCTGACTTTGACACACTGGTGAATGTTAAACAACTTGTTTGGCCAAACGGAAGCTACTCAGTGTCAGGTTCAATTTTAGCGGCACTTCATATTAATTTATTATGAGTACAATGATGCATTACCATGTCTGGTACAGTTTTTCTCTCATCCTGCCGCACAGCTGCACTACGTCCTCTGTCTTATGTACATGTGTGGATTTGAAAAACCGACCAGAGACCCAGTAGCACGTCAACAAGTTCCTGTAATCCACTGCACTCCGACTGTGGAGACTTCTAGTTTACATGTTTAAAGCTGCACTGATCAATGTTCTTGTATTAAAAATGTATGAAATTACTATTTGTAATTTGAAAGTGTTCTCTCGTAGCGATGGGCACACAGCTTTCCTTGGCGCCACTCAGAGATTTAGCGTCTTTCAGCTCACTGTTTTGGTTCTATGGCCCTTAACTTTACTGTTTTGGTTCGTTCTCGTCAACCACCTTTCTCTGCCTTAGCAGTCAACTCTTTTCAGCCCCAAAAAAGGAAGGAAAGTAGAGGATTTATCTACTGAAGCGGTGGTTATTTCCCTCAGGAGTTGGTTGAGACCTAAACAGAGATTACAGAAGTGTGAGTACAGTGGTATATTCATCAGGAGGCAACAAATCAACTCTCTGGATAGTGCCGATCTGTTGCTCGCGGTCTGCTCTTAGTCATTTTATGAATTTAACGAGGCAAGTGTTCAGTAACACATTTGCCGTATTTAAATTTACCAGGTGATAAATATGTAAATGTTGAGTTAATTGCTGGTTCCATTCCCCCACAGTGCCTCAGAAAACTGAAAGATGCTTTCAGAAAGTCTTACAGTGACATTATTATTTGAGCGATGTGAATAAACTGATTGATTTCGTTTTTCTATTTCATACTATTATCCTTCTCCTACTCCTACTCTTATCATTTATCGTTTTTCCCATGGATCATGGCCATGGCACTCGAGGATGAGGGGATGGGGGGGGGGGGGGGGGGGGGGGGGGGGGGGGTATGTGGTCGTCGCCTCCTCCTGTAAAAACCTGACTCTTTTGACCACAGCTTCCTTATCGACTTCCAGCTGAGCCTTTAATATCGCGAAGCTTCACCATCCCGTTCTGCTTTACTTCCTGGTGTGTGACGGGCTCCGTGTCCCGTGTCTCCCTCTTACCACTGTGTCCCCATCGTTCTGCTTGCTCCCATGTTCCTCTTTCACACGTTTTTTTCCCTTTGTCATACTCGCGCCGGAGTTCTCTGTTGACTCTGTCCGCTCTCCTCCGTGTTCTGTCCCCCCCCCCCCACCCCCCCACCGTGTCACCTTGCCCTCATCAGTGTCGTCTATCTGTCTGTGCCTGCGACATCTCTGTTTTCCAATTTCGCTCCCTCCTTCGTCACTCCCTGTGTAAATCCCCTCTTATTCACTCCCGGTAACAACTCGCCCCATCCGGCCCCTCTTCTTCTGTCACTATGGATATTTGTTTTAGATTAACCTCTCGTGCTCTCGCTCCCTCCTCTTCCCTCTCTCCTGCTTCTTTCACTCTTCACTTGCTCTTTTTGCCCCTGTGCATCTCCCCACTCTTTTCTCTTCTCTTGGTGTACCCTCTCCACTCTCCTTCCTCTGGAGGGCTCCCACATCGGTTTGGCTGGCATCACGGCGTGTAGTTCAATGAAATATAAATGTCGGCGTCTCTCTCGCTCATCCTCTACCTCCGTCTCGCCCCCATTTACACAGAAAGAGCAAAAAGAGAGAAAGAGGGACCCCGATGAGCCGCTGACCGCCGTCCAATTCCCGGGGATGACACGCGTGTTTGTGCCGCACCGATTGCCGTTTGCTTTTCATCTAAGGGATATATTGACCCTTACCCCCTGAATCCTCCTCTCTCTGTTTTTTCTCACCATCTTTTCTTCCTCATTCGGCACCAAAGTCTGCAGATGAATTTTAGGGGGGAAAAAGGGGGGTTCATTGTCTCCTCATCACTCTTTTTGTCCCTTTTCTACGTATGCTTCTGCGACATTGTAGAATCCTTACAGAAAGTGTTACAGTGTCACTGTATGTTGAGAAATTTAGAACAAAAGATCGATCAATCAATCACAATACAGATTTTAAATTTAGTTTTATAATCATATATATATATATTATACTCATCCTAAAATAAGATACAAAGAAAGAATTAAAGTAGCATGATTCTTATTTCTGGGATCCAGATGGTGCTTTATGTCTATAAAAAGAAAAGCAGCATTAAAAACAGCATGGTGTTTTTAAAGATTTAAACGTCTTTTAAAGGGGATTCATACGGCTCTTAGAAACAGTTAGAAAAAAGGCTAGTGGCCGTGATACACACGCTAAGTGAAAAACAGCTGGTCGGTGGCTGTACTGTACGCGTAGATACTGTACTTGTTTGTGTTAGCTGTGTTAGTGTGCAAAGTGAAACTGTGTGGCTGTTTGCAGCGTTTGGAATGAATTTGTGTTTTCAGTGTGTCTCCTTCCGTTTGTGTACATATACTGCACGTGTGTATCTGGAAACGCGCCTGTGTGTTTTCCTGCGCTCCGTAATTAAAGCAGAGTGTGCCAACCCAGTGACAATGTAATACCACTATAATCATCCTCTCGTCTCCCATCTGTGTGCCCAACATGACGCTGTCTCTCCCTCTCTCTCTCACTCTCTCATTCTCACACACACACACACACACACACACACACACACACACACACACACACACACACACACACACACACACACACACACACACACACACACACACACACACACACACACACACACACACACACACACACACACACACACACACACACACACAACCAATACTCCCGTCTTTTGCACATCACAATTTTCATTTGAGAGGGACCGGGGGAAAAGGAGGATAGGGAGTGCTCCACAATTAGAGAGAAAGATTATTTATGGACGGCCAATTAGAGGGAGACAGAGACATTCAGTATATACATTTATATCTCTGTATGGTACTTAATTTGAGTAGGGAATTTGATAATAGTGGGTAGTTATATTACCGAGACTGTTTCCCACAATTCTATTAAAATTGAGACTAACTTTTCCATTTTAGCTCCTAGTCTCCTTCCTTGGTTTCCTTCCTCAACTTTTCTTGTCCACATCCTCACAAGTACACAGAAAGATCAGAGTTATAATCCATCAGACATGTTGGCAATTTTGTATTTTGGATAGTAGTTCATGGAAAAATATGAAGAGAACCGTATGCAAGAGAGGAACATTGCCTTGACTAGTATTTGTTCTTAGTGTAGATTTGGACAGTCAGTGAAGTCTGGAGCTGGGTAATTATAACGTTAAAACAGGAAGTGTCAGGTTGGGCTCGAGGCTCTCAAACATGGGCCTGAAGTAATTGGATGCCACTCAGATCTTTTTTTTCCAGAGGCTCGCTGCATGGAGAATGGTCCATGTTTCATAACTGGCAGCAAAAGATTTTGTTCAAAAAAAATGTGGTGACACGAGGGAATGTGAGTGATAACAATTATTATTTTTTTTTAAAGTTGGCATTTCATCTTTTGCTTCCTCCAAAATCTTCATCAGTCAAGTGTGTCACATGGTGCGTGGACCCTTTCGCCGCTTGTCGAGTGATGCTAATAGCTCACTAGGGCAATATGAATACATTTAGCAAGAGAAATCTCCTTCCACCATAAGTGGCTTGTTATTTTTTTTTTAGATATAGGGTTTCTAAGACTATCTTCCCTAAATATATTTGATTTGAGAAGAAGTAATAAGGAGGCATGCAGCTTCTTTTTTGACTCTACTCTTGGGTCCACACTCCTCGTGTGCCTCCCTTCTGCTCTCCTTTGCCTCTCTTTATCGCTCTACCACTTGGAAATTGGACGGACTCATTTCCTGCCGCCCACTCATAGCAGGCCGTGTCCAACAGGCTGAACGCCACACTGTCAGCCTGTTGGACACAGCCTGTCGGTAGCACGTCACATTTATTAGTCGGGGAGAGCGTAATTTCGGGGGCCTGGAGGCGAGCTCGCTTTATGGCTCTTCCTGGCCAAGGCATCCATGGAGTCAACTCTGGTTGAAGATCTCAACAATCAGAGCGATATACAGGATTTCACTGACTGTCCGGGTCAGATGAGGGGGTCGTTAGCTTCGAATTTGGTTAATGGATTATGATTGCAGTGTTGTCGATTGGCTACTTGACTATGATTACAGTGTTGTCAATTCGGTGGTAGTGGTCTTTCCATTTGAATGGAGAGAATGAACTGGTTCTATTCATTGACTTCATTGCCTATTGGTCTACGTGCATGGCAGACCACTAACTGTGTATTTCAAAATAAACATACAACGCTCGAAAAAGGAAGTTTGGTCAAGGTATGTAAAGAACTACGATGATGATTTATAGTCTGATATTGCTGGAGGAAACAGGCTTAATCAATTCAGTGATTTCCTGCCACCACACTGAGGTGGTTGTTATTCTTTGGGATTTAATTTCCCTTTGCTATGTCCACTTACAGACGTGTTGTTTTTCTTACCCAGACGACTCCTGGGAGCTCTTTTAAATTGGCTCTGCCAGAATACAGTAGGTCTGGATCCCTTCCACTGGGAATCGCAACCGATTATCTGATAACGGACGGGGTTTATACCAAACAAGAACCAGTCACGAGTGCAGAAGCAGGGACATGATCCCTCACCGGCCTCCCGCCCACCGACACGCCCACGAGTGTTTGGTGGAACACACAGGCAAACGAGGAGCTGCGCCAAAAATATTCACCGTTTGTGGGATTCATGACGAATGAGGCAGTTGAATGGCCGCGATCGCTCTCGGCAGTGAAGCCACTTAAAAGACGAGTATAAACTGTTTTGCATTTAGATGTGATCTGACCACACGCCGTGGTTCGCTTCGAACGGCACGAACGAGCTTTTACCTTTTTTTTCTGATTTTGTTTTTCATCTAGCATCAATAAAGTCTCCATGCTTTTGTGCGTCCTCTCCGTTTACATGTCCCGCACTCTATTACATCTCCCTCCTCCCCTGCGCTCCCTTCGTTCCTTTAAACTCCTCTTCTCTGCTGCTGTACTGGTCTCTTGATCAGATCAGGGACATGGAGCTCGTTTAAGACTCTAATTCACAATTACATGGACAAGGGGTTTAGGTCGAACCTCTGGAGTCAGTAATGCGTGCGCACACACACACACACACACACGCACGCACACACACGCACACACACACGCACAAACCCTTACTTTCTTCTTCTTTCTCTCCCTATCTCTTCACACTTCTAACACACACACACACACACACACACACACACCTGTCCGACCACTAGTCCCCTGTGTGTGTTTTATAGTGAAAGGTTAATTTGGGTGTAAGGAGCCCAAGGCAATGAATGGGAACAAGGGGGATAGATAGACAGAGAGAATGAGGTGGAGGAGGGGGAGGAGGAGGAGGAGTGCTAATTCAGTTCAGGAAAAGCACCCACTTTAAAGAAGAGAGTGAGGGAGACGGCGAAGGGAGAGAGACCCGAGCACTCGGAAGCAATATTTAATTAGCCCTGGATGACTAGCTGACTTGCTAGAAGAAGAAAAAAAAGGCCACTCTTCCTGCACTCTTGTCTCCTGTCGAGTATCCCGTTAGTGAAACCTCCTCCGATACAGACGTGGACGGGGGGGCTCTGTGGTCTCTATAGCCCCCCCAGGAAACAACAATGTAATGAAAAGGGTGGAAAAGGATTTAAAGAGCGGATGAGACAGAGATCGCGTTGCCACGGCGGTCAAGGCTGTCGAACGCCCCTCGGGCCACTTTCACCTGAGCAGACGCTGAGCTACGTTCCCTCGGGCGACGGATGAAAGAGAGAACGACCCGCAACTCATGCTGCAATGTCTTTTCAATTCACGCCAGAGTCAATTTGTCCGTGTTGACAACAATTTTCCCACAGATGACGCCCTCCTGTCTCTGATTCTGACAGGCTGTGATCTCCACACATGTTCAGGAAGCTGCACATGGCAGGTCATAAATCCGAAGCATGTTTGATATGATGGAGGTGGCTATTCAATTGGGTATGATTTAATCTAAAAAACCCGTTCCCACCACTCTTCTTAAATAGTACAATAAAATGACCTGATAATCTCTTTTACTGTACTCTCCTGTTCGGAAGAGGAAAACATAAGAGTGAAGGATACTGTAATTAATTAATAACCAAGGATTTTATGTCGTGGTCATGAGTCACTAAGGGAAATTTCAGACCTGCCTTGCTTGCAGTCTTTGCCTCCAACAATGCAATGTATAAACAATGAAGTAGGAGCATTCAAACTAGTGTACTACATCATAATATCTGTTTATCATAATGATATGACAGGGGCAAGCGAGGGAATTAACCAGTTCATTCATTTTCTTGATTCAAACCAAAAGACTTCGACGACACAGAAACGCCAGGCAACTAAGCTGAGTGACCATGCAAAGTATTTCATAATTACTCTGTTGCTCTGTCCAGCAGTTCGGTCCGGACTGAAACTCGAATTCATGTCCGCAGATGATAAACCCTACCAACTTTGGTGACCCTCTGACCTTTTAATGAGTGACAGCAAGCAGACGGGACTAATTCTTGTTTTACCGTCAGTTTGAACTATTCCTACATTATATCATATATCAAGCATGTAATGTTTGTTATTTTCAATTGCTGCTTTTCACATTGTTGTGTGAAGGAAATTGAAAGAATCCGAAACCCCGGCTCGGTCTTCATGACAGTAATCACAGAGAGCTCCGACCTCATGCAAACTATCCATTCATGTTACCGACATCCTGTGTCAACAATCACTTAGCACGCTGTCGTCAAAAAGTGTTTCCATCAAAACGGTGCGTTTCCTTTTCGCCCCCCCCCCCCCCGTCTGTCTACCTTGATGAATTGCAGCTTGTTGGGAATGCACTTCCACAGGGAAATGATAAATATCCATTGAGGATGGATTCACAATCTTCAAACAGCCGTCTAAAAAAGACAGCGCTCGCCCCCGAGGAGATACTTCAACTCTATTTCTCTCCCACTTTTCCCCCTTTTCCTCGTATCATATTCGCCCTCTTTAAAAACCTTTTAAAACCTTTTTTTTTCCTCTCTCTCTCCCTCAATCTCTGTCCGCACACATTTCGTACGTTCGACACCGACGGGGAAACACTTCAGTGCTCCCGCTGTGTCTTTCTCCCTCACTCTTGGACCTAAAAGCCAATTTGGAGGTCTTGACATCTAGACCATCACAAATCCCTGGAGTTAAACCGGATGAAATAAACACTCAACCTTTTCCTCCGGAAGGAAAAAGCCAATTTCCAAAAATGTGATTTCAGAGTGTGTACAAGTGCAGGTACCCTATCTCGTATTTACATAAGGACCTTCGAATGGAATAATGGGCTTCCTCTGACTCTGATTTAATACAGGTGCAATTAGCCATTGATGATTAAGCCGTACTATTCAATATTTTACATATCCACTGTATATTCCCGTCTACAGTCAATATTCTCCTAAAAAGACCCCAGCATTGAACATCGAAGACAAGATTTTACAAGATCGAAAAGTACAGTGCTCCGTGCTGTGGTATAGACACAAATATAACTATTACCTTTTAGAAAGTATTAGGTATTGTAACACATGTTTATCTTTTAACTTCAGTGTGTATTGGGTATAAAGGCTTGGGTTAGTCGTTCCACTTTATCTCTGCGGACTTTGTTTTTCCCATCTGAAAAGTATCCTACGGATCGGATTATTGTTTATTCATCACGCACAAATCTAAAATGACCAGACGACTAATGGTGTTAATATTGCACCGCAGCAGGTCTAAAACATTCATTGGACTGTGTGAAAAAGACAGATTATTGCCGTCTTTGCCAGCTTCGGGCAGATATCCATCATCTGTCAAATAGTTAGACTCTGTTGGTCCTTGTTGGGGGGAAATACTTTTTTAGGCCAACAAGGAAACTATTAATTCAGTTGTAATTTCAGAAAAAACATTGGTCAGCTGTCTGCTAACGCATTACTATGTATCGAGGACAGGGCTTGAGGTGAGTTGTAATTTTAATATTAATTAATTCCATCAATCGTTTTGCGGAAAATGTCCATTTTGACACTTGATAAGAAGGCTGCTTTTTTTACTCTATTGCTCTGTCTGTATCACACACACACACACACACGAGTTATCACAACCACGGTTTCCAATCTTCCAGGGTAAATAGTCACCATGTTTAGACAAGGGGAGATCGAGCGTGTCATTCCTCTGCACTTGCATACACACACACACACACACACACACAGACACACAGACACACAGACACACACACACACACACACACACACACACACACCTCCATGCATATGCACGTGCACATGAATTACTAAGCAAACATGCAAGTATACTTTCTTTTGGAAATATACTGTACAAACATGTCATTCACTGGTTATTTATATGCGATGGCGTATACAGACACATCCTGGAGTGGACAGGTAAGACCGACGTCAAACAGCCCGCTCAACGTTGATGAACTGCTGATGATGGAAATGGCACTGCCGTCGTCATTGAGCCAACCTGTTTAAATAATCTTGCGGGTGTGGACACCCTCTTGGCCGTTTCTCTTCTCATGCTCTGATTCGCTAAACCTGAACAGCCAATCCGAGCGATCTCTGTCATCAACTGACTCCGACGGGCAGAAAGGCCGCTTATCGACGCCGATAGACGGCCAACGATTTCGACGGTTCGACTTGGATTATCGACTGCCAAAGCTGACCAAACGTTAACCAAGGCAACAGCGGAAGAATAGAGTTTTACTTTTTGCATTTCAGTGACGCTTCAAGAATGAGTTGATCTTAAAAAAAATGACCACAATAAAACACAATTTAATTTAGCCGGCAGATGAGATCGGGGGATGGAAGAAGAGACAAAGGGAGAAGAGAAGAAGAAGAAATTCAGAGAAAGAGAAGGACAAGTAGAGACAGAAAGACGGAGAAGAAGATGGACAGAAAATATCTGGGCGTCATCCTAAACAGTAGCCAGCAGTCGAGTAATTATATTTGAGCAGCCAACTGATTTCCCTCCGTGGTGCGCATGCACTTTCTCTTGTGTGTGTGTGCGCGCGTGTTTCTCATCTCATCTCATCTCTGTGAAGATATGAATATTAATGACCCTATTAGCAGACACAGATGCCAGACAGTGCCTTGGTTCGAGTAACATGGGGTTATATTGAAAGCGAGTGAAATAATGCGAGATACTGTCTGATTTTAACTGCTCCTCTTTCTGCGGGGGTCACCGTCGAGGTCACAGCGCCGAGGTGGAGCTTATTATACGTTCCCATCTACTTGTGACGATTTTAAATTTGTGTGTGTGTCAATCCAAGTGCGACAGCTTACATCAAAGATGAAGTCTCTTAAAAAAAGAAGAGAAGAAAAAAAAGAGTGACAGACTATTAGAAAGTGTTTTCTGCTCCGGTGCTCTCTTCATCGAGCTCCCGAGCAGGAGGCTTTTTCAAATGCCCCCCCGCCCCCCCACCAACTGAACTGCTGCTGAACTTTGGCGTAACGCGAGAGAGGCAGTGTTGTTGAGGAATCGTGTATTCTTCCTTTGTTTACAACAAGACGAAGTCTGGCAGTGAGAGCGCACCGCGAGGTGTGAGCGTTAATAATGAGATCATTTGGGTTTTTTTGCGAGATACGAGAGAGCTGCATCACAGAAAAACAATTATTATGACCAGATTCAAATTAGCCTTAATTTGAAAATACATTAATTTGACGTATTTACATTTCTTTTCCTCCAGGTTTGTTCGTTTGAAGGCCAAGTCAAAAATGTATATAATCATTTAACAAACATAACAACTTTCTCTGTTTGAAGTTTATCATTGTGCTACAATGAAACAGTCGCATTTAAAAAACAACAACAACTAACTAATCTGCCAGTCCTGTAAGATAATTACACTATTACAATATCTTAATTAGACTTAATTAGAAATGTATGTTTTTGTGTATGTGCCCACACGACTACAGAACAAATTGTACTTCTCTACGTGTACGTACCATTCATTTCATTTCCCCCCTACTCCACTAGGTCTAATGTTATAAGCTGCTCCAATCAATATTTTCTAAATTGACACTTGATCAGAAGAATACTAGGTATTGAAAGGTGTCGCCTGTAGGTGACAAACCCACACTTAATAATCACCCAACTCTGCCCTGCGGATTGTTCTCTCGGTTTTTTTTTTTACAGCGTCGCAAACTTCACCGTTTCAATTCAGTCTCACTGCTTTCATCAATTCCTTTGCTTGTCACAGCTGCGTCGGGAGGAAAAATAAAAAATAAAAATAAATAACGCTTCAAAAAAAAAAAACCCCTCTGTGCAGTACCTGCCCGGCACCAAACGGCAGACGGACAAAGTTTGCCGGCGAACGCGGCAATGAAAGAGCCAGATATTTCCCTCGGGAATTGGCGGCGACGCCAGAGCTGCAGAGACGCTCTATATTGACTCACACTCGCCACCTGGCCAGAAACACGGCTCACAATGAGAGCCCACGTTGCTCAGTGTCGGCTGGACGCGTCGATGAGAAGCTGGTTGCTGACGGATTCCCTGCACCACCTTGAGAGCTTCCCAATGGCCAAAACTCCATGATGCCTGAAATGAAACTTCTGGGTTTTTTTTTTTTATTTATTCCTAAAAGCAAATGTCAACCTTTGAAAAAGTGAAAAAACAAGACAAAGTGTCCCTCGCTTGTCAAAGTATACGCACTGTCGTGACGTCAACCCCAAATTGGTCCAAACAGAGATATTAAAGTACACAACATTCCGGACAACGTTAAAGGCTGCAGTAACGGAGACCTGAAGGAGGACGTCTACATTCTTAATCCTGCGATCAGAGCTCTGATTGGTCGGCTGCTTCTCCCACTGATGGGAAATGTCCAGTTATAAGCACATTACCCAACCCTGTCCTCTAGAAATGACGCTTGCATACAAGTAAACGTTTATAGGAAACATCCATCTATGACTAGCTCATGTATTTTCTTTAATGAATGAGTCTCAATATTTATCAATGGCATTAGGGTTGTGTCTGAGGTCACATTGAACTTTTACTGCAGTGAACTAACCACCATCTTTCATTTACCTTCACAAAGTGCTTTAATTCCCTTAAACATAACCATAAAATCACTTAAATAAGGTTTTAGTCACATGTGGAGATTAGATCGTTTGGCAGAAAAGTTGTTTGTGAATATTTTTCTGATACAGTAGATTCAGTATCAAATGTATTTGTGACTTGCCAGATACGCAATTTAATGGCAAATCTTCTCTATGTGAACAGACAACAAATTACCGCCACAATTATCTTCCTTACATAATGTTTTGGCCGTTGCAGCTTGATTTTATTGAAATATGGGAGCAGGGCGGACGGCACCGCACTCTGAAATGTGGACGGTGAGTCAGAAGTCTGGTGAGTCACAGTCACGCACTCTGAAGGAAGATGTATGTTGCCCACAGAAAAGCACTCAGAGACCCACAGGCACAGAATACTCACCTGCACAGTAACCTTGGACGTGGTGATGTGTTGAAGAATTCCACGTTTCATAAAACCGCATTGTGACTTGCTGAGCGTGTGGCAGACACTTGTGGTGCGATGCGTTCATGTGCTCTGCAGTCGTCGGTAAACCTGCAGAAATCCGTTGCGTGTCAGCTCTCGTATGAGGAATATGCACTGTATGTAAACATGTCCTAATCGCCCCTTCCGCCTCCCACAGTCTTAGGGGAAATGTTGCACCCTTCCTGCCTCCCTGCAGCGCAGACAGCACCCCCCTGTGGTGGGATCAAGGTGCGTCTCATCTCTGCTCAACGCGACACATCAGCAACACGGCGTCTCTTGGAAGGTCTGCACGGCGCAGCGTCCACAGAGAGACGGGAGAGCGAGAGGCTCCAAACTCCCTGAACACCCAGATGGCTTTGACCCCCCGCCCCCACCCCTCCCTCAGAGCAGACTGGTGGTTAACCTTCATTGACACCGCATGTGGCGCCTCTCCACTTGGCTTGAACTGTCCCGAACTTTGGGCTAATCAGAGTCTGAATAGCCGGACTGGCCCCAGGACGCGCGGCGCCAACGCGCTCCGCGGCCACCCTGAGCCAGGAGACACACGACCTTGGGCCGCTATATCCGCTTCCAATCCTGCCGCTTTCCAGCCCTGCACTTGCGCTAGGTCGTACGCCGTCGGTGACCTGCGCCTCCTTCAGCCAGGACAGCAAGCTGGCAGAGTGGAGCGACTTGGCGCTGATGGTCTGTGGCTTCAGGGGATATCCGTGGCTGTTTGAGAGTTTGGGATAGTTTGGGAAAAAGGACCGACATGTCTTTTGCAATTCAGGGATTCATTGTGAACGACGTGCAGCGCAATGACTCCCTGTGGAACACACAGATCCCTTGACAACTGCAGGGAGCTTATGGCACAGAGAACAAAAGGCTGCGAGTTGGTAAAAATAATCTGAGGTCTAATTGTAAAAAGTCTTGAAAAAAACCAAACAGTTGAAGGGCAGTGGCCTGCTCCCTCCTCATGGAGTGATAAAGAAAGAAGGTGGCACGGCATGCCGCACTTCCTAACCTTTACCCCACTTTTAAAACCATGCCATTAATTACACCACAATACTCATAAATCTTAACTGTCCAGGGGTTCGACTATGTCAAGTAACGCACACCCATTCTACACGCTTTTCTAACCAAGAGACTGATTTATGTAAAAAAAGTGGTTAAATGCGAGAGTTGAAGTGACCAATATACGATATACTGAGCACATATCTTCCCTCTGTCTCATATCTATATTCTATGTGGACATGCAATGAAGTGGTTTTGTGCAAAAAAACAGTTTTTTTCTACTGGAGAAAAAGGTTTTAACGAGCTAATGTCCGTAGAAAGAAGAAGTAGAAGGATGGAAGTAATGACTCACGGTTTTCATTCTTCGTAATTCTTAGTCCAAATAAAAGAAGAACTGAAAAACAAAAGGGAGTCTGAATGTCTGAAAGTCGGCTCCCTTGAATTGCGCAGCAGTTTTCTTTTGCATGTGAAATGCGGCGTACTGAGCCGACTTGGATGTTTTTCACCCCTCGTGTTTTAAATGCCACTGTTTTGACAGCAGGATAGAAAAGTTTTTTAAAAAAGAGTGGGCAGAGAAATCATTAGCACATTTTTGTAAACCCCACTTCCACATTTGCATAGACTCGCACTGTGATACTTTTTCTTTTTTTTTCTTTTTTTACCTCACCTCATTAGTGGGTATCAATAAGGAGGTTCAGCTAACGTGAAATGGTCGATCTGTATTTTCTGTCATATTGGCTTTTCTATAATTGCAAGGAAACCCACTGATTTAATGCATTCCATAGCTCATTAAGCTGACCACCGACCAACTGTAATGCGTAAGCCTGACCTACAGTTAAGACTCATTTGTGCTCAACGTTAGATACGTGTACATGGACGGACGGGGCCTCTCGTCTGCACTCTGCGTTCATGTCTTCTGTGCTCCTGCACGTCTTCCGAAAAGCCGCCGGACAGGACAAAACGTAGTAGACCGAGCACAAATCATGGTGTGAAGCCAATAGAGCAAAAGGGACGACCGCGAGACACATTGAAAAGAAATGTCCGCAGTTTGCTCTCTGAGGAGAGAGTCTGCGAGTCGGTAAGGATCTACGAACATCGCCGCCGCCACCATTTACGACGCGGCCGCTCTCGCCTCTTTCTCAGGATGTTCTTCATCAGAACCTTGGGCGCTTGGGAAACATGCTGCATCGTTTGAAACGGACGTATCCTCTTTCGTAAGTAACGGCAGCAAAAGTCGGCCTTTAATTGTAATCACACTTTTGTGAGCATCAGCCCTCATGGACTGATGACTTTGAGCGTTTCTCTCAGCTGAGATTGATCGACCCTTTTAAAATATAGTTTTGATGGCACTGCCTTCTTTGTGAGAAAAAAGAAGGGGCTATTGACAGGGGTGAAAATGACCCACAGAATAAGAAGGAATGGATATTTTGAGGTTTTATCAAAATCCCTACTTCAGTGGTGGATTAGACAAGTGTTTAATTAATCTGCCGCTTGAAATGACAGACCGAGAGAACCCACAGAAAGAAATCCAATGCACCAAAAATCGAAAGAAAAAAAAGCTTCTTCAATGTCTGACCTTTACAGGATGAATAAACATATCCAGATCGCGTCCCAGTGGGCCACGGCGTGCACAAAGGCTCCCAATTCAATTGGGCATTTGTGCTCCACGGAAATCTCTAATGATTTCTGTTTGTCTTCACACTCATACATATAAAAAAAACAAACACATTTTGCGGCAAATTTAACACGTGATTATTAGTCAACACGAATTTCACACCAGGTTTCCCGGTCATCGGGGGGGGGCCTCGAAGCTTCTTTGGAATCTGAAATATCAGTCGCAGGTGTGCCGAGTCTGTAAATACATGTGCAAATACAGAGGGGCAGGGCTTTTCAATGTGCAGCGACAAATATCTGTCACACATGGTCACACAAGCACAGAGAAGCCCCCCCCCCCCCCCCCCCCCCCCCCCCCTTCTCTGGGGGGGGAAACTTTTCAAACAAAAAGACAAAACAACCAATAACTTGGAAAAAAGCCCTGAACTACCGGCGACACTATTACAGGAAGGTAATTTATAGTCGCCTACTCGACAACGCCACTTATTATCAGTGCGAGAGCACAAACTGCATGTAAATGGGTGTTTCCCTGCCCAAGAGGCCAGTTACAGCATTAGCTCGAGGCAAAACACGTTGTGATATTTCGGTCCTGGTTTAACTTGAGGACAAATTGCAGCTACATGGTGCAGGTCGGTTCTGGGCACAGTTACCATTCAAGTTCTGAGTTGAGTCCAGAAACAAATGTTACGTACCTGCGTGTTATGTACTGTAGGCGGGTCTGTGGGAATTGTGGACCACTATCAATAAAAACTATTATAAACATGATTGCCTGTTCGCCTGAGGGGCAATGCAACTGAGGGTTGCCTCTCACCCCCAACCGGTGGACCAGCGGACGCCCACACCTGAGTCCGCTTCCGCTAGAAATGTCTTTGCGTTGAGGTGGTCGCCAAGTGCTTGCTCATTGTGGGAACTGTTGGGTTTCTCTGTAATATTGAGAGGTCTCGACTTTATTATGGAAAATGCTTTGAGATCCTTTCGAACATGTAAAGCGAAAAGTGTTGTGACAGTCTCTTTTGCTTTATGCATTTATTGTTTGTGAATATTACTTTTCTATATCTGTCCACTTGTTTCATTAGTTTCTTTAGATGCTTTTTTTCCTTTACATGTTCAGAATAAACACATTTTCAATTCAATTCAATTCAATAATATATGTTGGGATTCGGCGCAATGCACTTAAAATGGAATTCAATTCAATTCAATTCAGTAGTCAACTCCAATGCACATGAATACACAGTCATGTAGTGAGAGTCATCACTTTGAAATTGCAAAGAGATTTAATAACACTCATAGTCTGTTTGTCCTGGTTAAAATGTGTTGGCGGTTGCCAGTTGACTTACAACTGGTTGGAAAATCCAACAGCTGATGGGAAAAATAATCTTAAGTATCTCTTTAATTTGGTTATAGTAAGGAGGTTGTTCCACCCCCGTGATGACAGGAGACAAAATGGCCTCTGTGACTGACTTTTGCTGGAAAATGCTGCTTTGTTAGCATTTTACAATTAACTTAAAAGTAAGTAAGTAAACAAGTAAGTAAACAATCATCACTGCATATCCTCACCAATGCAGTACAGAGGAGCACACTGTGCAACCTTTGCCATACTTCAAAACACAGCGAGTGCAAAGTTAACCTTGCCCTTTCACACACTTGTCTTCTGGGCTCTCTGTCACCTGTCAGCGGTCTAGTTAGTTACATATCTCACGATGCTCTCCAATCCTAATCCTGGCCTGATAGGGATTTACAGTGGAGGCGATGATTAAGTGGGCTAACCTTCAACTGGACGCCCGGGCTCAAGCCACCGTGACAGCAGGCGCATGTCCTTTTTGAAGTATCCTCGGGGCAAGACAGTGAATCCTCCGCCGCCACGGGCTCGCTGATTTGTGGCCAACGCTGCACTTTGACCTCACTGTGAAGGGAAAGCCCCCCCCCCCCAAAAAAAGAGAGATTCGACTTTGAGGTCTGGGGATCTGTGGGCTTTCCATAATCAAATATGCCAGTTTGTTTCATCGTTTGTGAAGACACTGGTGATTTCATTAACAAAAAAAATGGTCAGATGCATGATTGATTTCTCAGATCCTTCTCCCTCTGAAAGAGGATACGAGTTAACGGGCTAAATTAAGGACTGTTGGTAAGTTTGCATTGTCTTTCCCTGTCTGAGAAGAACTGTCTTTGAGAAAACACCCACTTGTGCACCCCGTCTCCAACCCCGCCCCCTCCAACCCCGTGTTGATGGTGCATGTTAAAGCCAGTGCCCTGGGAAAAGGAGGCATTAGCAGCTCTTCTTTCATCATATAGTAGCCGCTAATTAATGACAACGCGTGCGCTTATTATGTCTTTGGAGGACTACAAGAGAGATAAACCACAGCTGCTTGATGATGCAAGGATAGAGCTGCTCACAAACACACACACACACATACACACACACACACACACTTTTACATTGCATCACACTTCAAGGTGCACACAAACAAACACATTTAAAAGCTCTGTAAAGAAGGATAATCTTTTATGCATCAGGCTTCTCGCCCTCTCTCACACACACACACACATTACATTTAATAAACAGAAGATTCACAATAATTAGTCACAATCAGCAAGGGGAGGGGCCTACAAACAGCTGTTTTAATTCTCTCTCTGTGTCACTGACTGTCCCATCACTTCCCTGTCGCGTCCCCTCCAATGGAGGGGAATGGAAGCAGGGTCAAAAGTTCTATTCAAAGATAGACATAGATGCATTGGACATTTTCTCAAAAGCTCACAAGAAAAGTGCATTCATATAAACTTACAACATGTTTTTTCCATACTGTATAACCCTGATGAGGAGCATCACAACGTCCCTGCACGCGGAAAACACTTAATTCAGTCCAGTTAACACAATTACACATTCCTTGTCTTTGCTTCAGGCGGCAGGCTGAAATAAAAATGACTCTGACTCTGTTTGTTCCTTATAATTGTAGCTACCAGTCGTTACCTTATTTGACTGTGACGGAGTCCAACAGGAAAAGCAGAAGCCCAGTTGTTTTCTGAGAGAAGCAGTAATTACCGGTGGGCTTCTCTCTCACTTGATTGAGGAGGCAAAAAAAAAAAAAAACTAATCCCGGAGAGCTGAGACCGAAACACACACCAGCAAACATTGCAAAGTATGCACACACACACACACACACACACACACAGTCTCGCAGGAAGCCTTAAACACACACGCGTTGGCACGCATGCACATCTATACACGCACCAACACAAAAGCCCAGAGGCCCGTGGTTTAATTGAACTTTCCCACCGATCTACCGGCTGTTTTTCCTTCACATGCTTGTCTTTTTTCCTCCCCTCCTTCTTAATCAGTGGAGAGTTGGAGGTGGCAAAAAAGAGAGAATCCAAAAATAGAGACAAAGCGAGAAACATTTAGAGGAGTAGAAGAGGAGGGGAAGAAAGAGAGAAAGAATCCAAGGGTGGAGAGCCTGAGAGACAGAGAGAGGGGTGGATGGAGGTGTTAGATGGGTAATCTATTCCTGTGGAGGGAACAGGCCGAGGGGGAAATGAGCAACTTTATCAAAGGATAAATTGGAAAAGTGGAAAAGGCATATTTCATAGTTATCGAGTAAACACCCACAGCTGTGGGGAGGAATGGAAATGTGGAAACTCATTATGGGACACTGACAACTGTGGTTGTCATCCGCAAAAAGTATTCAAATATCATCTTACCCCCCCCCCAAAAAAAACTTTAACTGTAAAGTGCATGTGGGTATTTACTTGTCATTGTTGCTTAGTAACACACCAAAAAAAGTTTCATTTACAGCCGGAGTTGCGTGAAATGTCATTCTCAGAAAAAAACTAATTTTAAGATGTTCAGGATCCATATTCATTTATGGGAAAACCCTCAGTTGTGGGTTTACAGTTGTTCTACAGAAGTTTACAAAAAAAAGTTCTGCAAGAATACACAACACATGCAGAGAGAGAAAAACGTGCCACGGAAGGGTCAGTAACTTCAATTCAAATCACATATTCGACAGCAGGCGTGTCCCAGCCGCGCTCATCACTTCTCGAGCCAGGTTTCGTCATCGGTGCTGTTTGAAGTGTCGTGTGCATTTTGCGGCAGCGCAAACTGATGAATCCGATTTCTTAATTTGCTTGTTTTCCGTCTGTTTGCATGCGTTGAGCTCTCTGGGCCGCTGCGGGTAACTTCCCTGTCTGCACTGTCACTTTCTCTGGCTGTTGGCAGCTCAAACAAACCAGCAACAGACACATTCGCAGCAGTCAAATCTCCACTAATAGCGTGAATGCACCTTTAAAAAAATTTTTTTTTTTTAAATCCCTCTGTGACAGATGGTGGAATGACTGAAAGGTGATTTGGAAAAAAATATCATTATTTGGATTTGTGTGCATTGTTTATCACCGAGTATTGTACTGTAAACCGCTTTGGCAATTTCTTTTTATTCATGGCAGTGATAAATACCGAAGCATCTTTGAATGGGCACGAGGCGGTGCACATATCTGGCTGACAGCTGAAGCTTTCTGTCTTCGTTTTCTCTCTCTTCTCTCCTCCGTAATGGCAAAACGCATTATCCCAGCTTTGTGGCATGGCTTATTCGCAGCTGTGTCGAGATAGCAGCAGGCAGTTTCAGACACTTATTCTTTATTCCCCAAATTGAGAAACATACTTATCAATGCAAATGAAATGAGTGCCGAGGAAAGCGGGAGGAGGAGGGGGAGCGGCGAGAGGAATATCACGATATAGTCGGTACAGAGAAAATCCACAAGGAAACCGAGCAGAGCTGCTGGGAGAGAGAGAGAGAGAGAGAGAGAGAGAGAGAGAGACGGGGAAACACAAATCATAGAGAGTGGCCATTTTTGTCACTTCATTAAGTTAATTCTTGTTGTGTGCCACACTATTCAACGCCGTATGACAGAGAGGGTGTGAGGGTAATCCAGTTAGCCGGGAGACAGTCTCGCCTCTCCGGCTCCCCTCTGCTCACAGACTGGGCTACTTCGTGCGGCCACTCCGATTGGCTGAGTGCTGACTGGGCTAAAAGCTTTTGAAGTAGAGGTGAAGAGCAATTAGAGTCACTGTCACACAGACACAGGGTACCCTTCTCTCATACACTCTCTGCTGCGAAAAAAACACAAAAAAACCACCTTCCTCTCCGTCTCACACTCCTAATTCGCTCGACGACACAAACAGCGATGGCGAACACGCACTAATGTGACAGACGTTTTTTTTTTTGTGGGGGGGGTGTTGGTACTGGAGTTTGCTTGATGCCGTGTGCGCGTCGATGAGCATGAAAAATTATTTGTCGGCCGCACGGGTAATTCACCATCCGAGGCGGCTGACACTGTGAGCTGTTGTTCCATGTGTGATTTTGAGGGGAAATTTACATAACTCTGTTTGTTGTGATTCAGATGGCAGGGGACCACATCGCCCCCACCACAACACTGATTCGAGGAGAATCGCAATAGCGCAAAGCAGGTGTTAAGAATAATGTTGTTAACAGATGATAAGCACGCTCTTTTGGGGGCTTAAAGATGCAGCAGGTGACTTTAGTGCCCCTAGTGGTTCCAGGTGGTTTGACTGTTTGGCAAAGTAAAGACGCAGGTACTGTTCCTCAGAGCTTCTGAGGAAGGTGTCAACGTCACTTAATAGATAACGAAGGAGAATGAGGAAGTACGCACACTGAAGCTGCCACTTAGTTTTTTCTGGCTCCTGGCGTTAACTAGCGGCAGCGTTAGCATCGTGGCTATAAATCAACGCCAGCAGCCGGGCTAAAGCAGAAAACAACCCGTAACAATCCCAATTTGAAACAATAACCTTAAGTGAAATATCCGGTAGTAGGATGGGTGTGTTTTGAGGAATTTATAGTGTTATTAACGCCTGCAATACTTCAGCAATTGTGCTATTCTTTCTTTTTGGTGGCGCAATGGGGGACACAGTTCATTTGTGCCATAAATCGAGTCGTCATTCTTCTGCGAAAAAAACTGGATCCCGGTGGCCAAAAGAATATTATGGTGTAAGCTAGGCTCATAGGGCACCGACATAAGCGCGGAGGGTGTCATCAGCAGTCACTTACAAGGTGTAGAAGACTTTAAATGTAATTCTCACTTGGTCCAGCAAGACAGAATGACAGACCACGTCAGACAAACCTCAGCACGATCACCAACATTCTTTGTATTTTAGAATTTTATTTGGGGTTATATTGATCGCTCTCATGTCATGACCCGGCCTCTGAACATATGTCTGACCTTTGAACTTCTCCGGGGACACGGCAAAATGTACCTTTCTCAGGCTTGATGAACTTGATTTAAGGCTGAGGGCGGTCGACTATTTGCTATCGTGACCTGTGTAATGACCCAACTGAGGGAATATAGAATTTAATAATTTTCTTTTTAACAAATTTTAGTAATTTACTTTCATTTTCTACGAATCACTTTGTAAAATATATAGAATAAATTGTATTACCCTGCATCAAAATGAGACTATGATATGACCCTGCCAACCTTGTTTCTATTTTTTATTTTTTTTAATGAGGGACTCCTGCTTCCCCATTATACATATACACGCCGTGAATACTGAGGTGTTAAAGGTGACGATCCAATATCTCAGCCAATTCAATATGTTTAGGTTGACACCACAGTCAATCCAAGGCTAATAAACATTGATCTTTATGAATATTGATCTATGTGATGCAGGGGCCTTGATTGAAATTTAAAAAAGGTGGGTCAGAGGTTTTTGTGAGTGAGGTCGTGCGTTTGTCACTGGTTTCATAATCGCTTAAGAAGTGAGCGATAACCATCCAATGGGACTTTCGGGTTTTTTAATAACGCATGAATATATGAATATATATTGAACAGTTGTTTTGTTTTGGTGTTTATTCGCTGTTTCCACGAAACACTCGCTCACTCATAATTGTCCATGTTCTCTCACGTACGGGTAAGAAATAGTCTCTGACATCTGCTGTCTCTGCTTTTTTCTGTAAAATGGGTTAGCGGTGTCATCATAACTTATTACTTTTAAAGTCTACGTAATGTTGTTTTGATGAAGCTTGAAGAAGAAAAGACACGTTCTGGGATGTAATGAAGTCTTGCCAGCTACTGTGGGCGGACACCGACACAACAGTGAAACATGATTTCTTTTAATGACAAGTTTCTATGTGTGTTTACATTGTGTATTTGCTGGTGTAAATGCGGTAAAACTGTAAAATGTGGACTTTAGCATATGCACAGATTGAACAACAGTGTCAGTCAGTTAACTAAAATTGTCAAACAATTCCGGCGACATATTATTCAGACATCTCATCTGTTGAGATGTAAAGACATTATTTTTTTATGCTGAGGGTTATAAAAAAAATAATCTAATACGGTTTGATAAAGACGGAATCAAGGAACACTAGCCTCTCTTCTTTTTGCCTGTAAATGCGTCACAGAATGCATGAGACGACTTCTGGTGGATGTGAGCGGCGAGTGACGAATGTCTCAAGTTTTGCTTTTTTCAAGTCGCAAATCGCTATTTTCTGATGATGGATGCCACCCCGCACGGTAACCGGCCTCCTTAAGTGCCTGCAGACCCCAAAAAATTGACAGCCAAGCAATTTCCTGAACATTACCATTCATTGTTTTTGAGCGAATACTAAAAATTGACTCGGGGTTCATGATGAATGAGCGTGAGGCAGCACAGCAGCAAAAAAGAAGTAGTGAGTTTGCATTGTAAGTGATGACTGCTTGAAGGAAATTTTTCCACAGCTTGTTTAGTGAAATATATCACACTTATGAGTTATTTTTTGTGTCTGACACAAGATGAATACTAAAGCGATCAGTCGGATGAGTGATGATATAGGATTGAGCACATTAACTTCTTTTTTTTTTATCAGATTACAGTACCACAGCTACCTTGAAGTTAAAACTGGATTACCTGGCACGGTAACATTTAATTTTACAATTTTTTTATTTTTCTTTTATCTTTGGTACAAGCACAAACAGTCACCTGCTGTGATTTGAAAAGATTAAAAGCAACCGAAGATTTGCTAAAGAGACATAAAAAAAAAATAGAGGAAAAATACCCAAAAAACAAAAACAAAATCAATTTGTCACATCACACACCAGCTGTCACTCAATCCTGTACAAACAACTGCACTACCCTGTCACAATACACTCTCATACCTACTTTCTCTTCTACCCTCTGTCTCCCTTTCACACACAGGCACACAACACACACACACACACACACACACACACACACACACACACACACCTTTATTCCCTCTACTGTAGGGGGACATTCATTCTGATTATGTTGGGACCTGGAGATCGAAGATTGTAGTAATCAGAAAACTGGCCAGGCATCTATCACTGCAGCAACCAATCAAACAGGCCGCTCCGACGGCAGCGAATGGGAGAAATTACACACAGAAATGATTCCCACCAGCCTGTGTGTGTGTGTGTGTGTGTGTGTGTGTGTATGTGTACACTTTCCAACTTCTATCTTTGTGAGGACAGATTTTAAAGTTATATTCTGTTGGACTTCACTTGACCACACATGACTGACGTGTGGCCTACGGGTTCAGTTAGGGTCAGGTTGAAGTTGGGGTCAAGAAATCTATAGTATATAGAATACAGTTTGGTGTTCAAGGGTTGGGGAGTTAATGCTAGTCACCAATCAGTCCTCAAAAGAAGGGTTTGAGGTGTGGTGTTTGTGATGTTTGTGGTGTGTGTGTGTGTGTGTGTGTGTGTGTGGGGGGGGCTTGTTTTACGAGAGTAAGGGACCAGAAAATGTAGAATGTCAACGATATGTCCCGACAACTACAGTGAGAAAAGGATGTGTGTGTGTGTGTGTGTGTGTGTGTGTGTGTGTGTGTGTGTGTGTGTGTGTGTGTGTGTGTGTGTGTGTGAATGTGTGTCTGTGTCTGTCAGTCTGGGGAGAGGGAGGCTATTTGTTTTAGCTGATGATAAAAGTGGCAGTGTATTTGGAGAGACAGACAGCAGGGAATTACGAGAAAGTGTGTGAAGTGGGTTTGGTACCAGCATTGTTGAGACCCTAAAGACACACACACACACACACGGGTGGCTGTCATCAAGACTCAGCTTTTCCCTGTCGGCAAATGTAAACACAAGCGCGCAGCCACAGGGAGATGCGGAAGGGTTCGGGTTAGGGTTAAAACCTTGAAGCTGCACCAATGAACATTCATACGCTACATAAAATACTACACTGTTGTAGCATTGCATTCCTATGACATTGTCAGACTCACAATGGAGAGCTTAAACAAAAAAAAAAGAAAAAGAAAAGCATAAAAGTGGATCCAGCAGAACCAAAGATACTGTATTTTTCCTCTTTGTCATATCCAGGTGCCTGTATGAACCCGAATTTCAACTTGACCACTGACAGTGCGGTCAGAGGTTCGCCAGCGTTGTGCTATAACTCCACACCGGCTGCGACGCTGACTCGCGTGGCACATTTCTAGATCACTGCGTTGCCCCGGTGCAGTTCCTCTCGAACAATACATCACACAATGACTTGTGTTCAACATGGGAAAAGGTCACTCTCTTATTGACAAACCTGCAGACTCTGGAGTCACCAGCCAAATGTTTTCGCAGGGTTTTTCAGTGCCTTGTTTTTTGTTTTTTTTTACAAGCATATCTTTACTTTTGGCGTTTGATTTCGGTGTGTAAGTTCAAGAGTTAAACCTCCGTTTCACGACCAGATGAGCTCATTGACAAATAATAACATAGTGTTGAAATGAGTCATTTTTTTTTCACAGGTTCAAGTTGGGCCGACGCATGACTCCGAGAGATTCTGATGTCTTCATGGAGAGCAGCAATACTCCACAACCACATAATATATATCTTCTTTTTTTTTTTTTTAAATGTAGCAAAGCCCTTTCAGATCTTTTCCTTGAAAGACACTTGAGCTGCTGAATCTATGCCGACGAAGAAAAGAGACACTTTTGAATTCGGCCCCATTTGAAATCCAAATTAAACGGGAACTCACTTTTCGCGATTAACGTTCGCACACAATACACTGCAAAAAGAAAATGTTTTCCTTGACGCGCTTCCCCACACAAAGCGAGGCTATAGCAGTTAGATCTCTGTATGGTTTCTTTTGCCTGACACAGTCATCAGACTCTAGGACAGACTGAGCCGGAAGGAGCTCCCGGATGGCGAGGCTAAGGGACGCATCTTGTCTCGTTGAAGGTGCCTTTGGAACCGGCGCAGGAAGGTAGATGCTGAAGTCGGTGGCAAAGCGGCGAGTTTGTGGGGGTCAGTGTGTGTGTGTGTGTGTGTGTGTGTGTGTGTTTGTGTGAGTGAGTTTTGCCTTGGAGTGAACACATGCATCTGTGGGAGCTGTCTTTGTGTAATGTGTGTGCGTGTGGTTGTGTAAGTGTAACGTTTCCCTCCATCTGTTCTCCCTTCCTGCTTCAGATCCCGGTTATGTTTTCCTACTGTGATCCTGCTGTTGTTAGCTGTGCATCCAATGAGCGAGGCTCATCGTGTGTGTGTGTGTGTGTGTGTGTGTGTGTGTGTGAGAGAGAGAGAGAGAGAGAGCTGTAAAAATGGCCCATTTAGACGAGGGGTTATTATTGCAAAGGGACCCCTCCTAACCTCACACACACGCACACACACACACACACGCGCACACACACGCACACACACACACACACAGAACTAGCATCTGGTACCAGTCTGCCATGTCAATAATTTTCTGTCACGTGTGTGTGTGTGTGTGTGTGTGTGTGTGTGTGTGTGTGTGTGTTCTTGTGTTTGTGTGTCTGGCAAAACGCGAATCAAAAACCAAGGCTTCCATCACACAGCTGGATACACCCTCAGTGCTCTTTTCTTCTTCCAGGTAATGGACAGTTTGCCGGCGTGATCATCAAAACTAAAGTGACGCCTCTGTTGCTCGAGATGAAAATGGCATTTTGAAGATGGAAAGGTAACGATAGAAAACAGACCATGGAGGAATTAAAGGTCACGCGGAGGTTAACTTCTCGAGGTCAGTCGGATGAGCAGAATATATATACGTCTAAGGAAAACTGGGTTTAATCTTGACTGATAGAAAGTGACACTGTAAAGACGTTCGCCAGCTACACCCAAAGTTCTCAAGAAATGTACGTGTACAAATTTGCACCATATAATCTTATACCAAGCGTAATGGTGGGTGCTTTTCTTTTTTCATGCATGTATTTATACAATTGTGAATGATAATGGGATCCCAGATTTTCCAACATCACAACTCCTGTATACGAAAAATGGCACACTTTACGAAGTCATCTGAGCGGCTGAATGTTTGGAGAGAGATTACCAAAACCAGCCACAGCCACTTTTGTTGAAGCAGTGACAAACAAGAGCTGTGACTCTCCTCAGCATGGTTAACAGACATAGCAGGGAAACTGTATCAGAAGGGAAAAGCTCCGATGAACCCGCCATGCGGTGAAGCGACTGACAGAGGAACACAAAGGGGTTTGTCCAACCGCTTGACTTCAGGTGCATTTTCAAATTGTGCATGAAAAAAGACAGAAAGTGCAATGGAAACAGATTCATAAAATCAAAGTTCCTCCACTATTGATGAACGGAAAAAGAGTGGCAGGTATCACATCTTTGTAGATCGCTGAGGGCGACTGATGAATTAAAGCATGAACCATTTATAAATGCCACATTTCCATCAGGGTTTCAACACTGTATATGACGCCCAACTAGAGCACTAATGCCACAAGGTGTGTGTGTGTGTGTGTGTGTGTGTGTGTGTGTGTGAATGTGTGTGTCTGGACGCACCTCCTCCTACCATTCACAATTTTGACAGTGGACGGAGATTTGCATTTTCTTTCGGCGATCTCCGGGAAAATACGCTCGACACTATCGTGGACACTTGACTCAAGTTGGCGACTTGAAAGAAACGACAACAGGTCAAGTCTCGCTGCCGCGTTGGGCCAGAAAATTGCAACTGGTTTGTTGTTCTCCAACACGCTGGAGTTCCCCTTGGTAATGTTGATGAGCCGACGGACCCGATTGTGTCTATCTGTCTTCTGGGTCTGGCCGCCTGCAACTTTACTGGCTTAATTTATCCCCCCCACCACCACTATGATCTCTCTGGTTTGTTGTCTTTCCACTGCCAGTCTTTTAGTACTGTTCATAAAATTGGCCCAGATTGCTCCGTGTGTTTTTACCGACTTGCGAGAGTCGGCGTATTGGCATTTGTGTATATTAGCTACCAGGCTACAGTATAAATCTGTATTGATGATATGGCAGCCCCTATGGGACGAGGCGGATGAGAGCCAATACTGGCGCCTATTGACTGGTGGGGAATTGCTTTTGTAATATTGTTTGGGAAGACAGACGACTAGGAGGGGAAGAAAAGGAAGAAAAAAAACTTACAGCCTAGGTGTGATTTTTTTTTTTTTTTTTTTTGTTCCTGTTTATTTTATTGTTGTAGCTTTCTGGGAAAGAAAAGTGCTCAGAGGTTTGACGATAGGAGAAATACCAGGAAGGAAGGGAGGAAAGAAAAGAGAACAGAATCCAGCAAAAGAGAGAAAGGGGGCGATGTATGAAAAATGGAAATGCAAGAAAGAATAAGAAGAAAGGGCATAAAAAAAAAAGAGAGTGTTTGTGTCACATAAAGATACAAGACGATATTTGATAAATATAGAAAAAGAGAGTGACGTTAAAGATAACCAGAGGAGGATAAGAGTAAAAGGATAATAGCTGGGATTACTTTGACGACGGCTTTTTGCATGATTGCATGAAGGAGGATGGAGTTGGGCGTAGAACACCAACTGTTTCATGTGAGCGTGTCGCCGTGTTCACTCCTGGTCTGTCATTGTGGCGAGCAGTCACAACACCCGGCGGGATCACTGTTGTTACTGTCTCCTTCACAGGGAGATGGGGAATGTGGTAATATCAGCAGTTTCTATGCTACATCCCAGCCAGCGGATGTCAGAGTGTCGAGCAGGGAGCGTAGATGTGTACTACATCGTCAACTTAGGGATGCTCTGGAATTCTATCAGTGCAGACACTTACGTCATTCACATTGACCAATACTCTTTTCTTGGTCAGTATCATTATAACATTCACTGTAACAAAGTAAAACTAGGCCAGTATCTGTGTTCATGTTTGCCGACATGCGTCATTATGAAAAAGTTCATTTTACAGAATAGGCAATGCAGAAAATATGTGCATTCATATGTACATTTACATAAAATATGTATGTTTATTTTCTTAATTCATCTTCTATATATTTGGTTATACTTGTGTTTTTTGTAGTTCTTTGTTAACAAATTAAATTGTGAAATATCAAGTCTCAATAACATATTCTACATAAAAATGTGATAACTGCATCTCAGGAATCATTGCAAGTTTAAATATGATATTTTGGTGTCGGAATTTTCAAATATCATAATCAGCAACGCCCCCCAAAATCCATATCTGTCCGGCTGTATTTTGTATTCTTTGCAACAGCAATCTGTGGGGTATTATATTACATAATGTGCTACAGAGATTTCAGGCATCAAAATCACAAGGTCACAAGATACATTTGAGACGTTGTGTGATGATGATCAAGACAGAAAGGATGGAAAGAAAAAAGGCACAAAAAAAAATCCCATTTTCTTCTTTTCTTTGCTTTTTATTGTGAACTCGTGGAGAGTTTTTCCTCTTCGGGCCTCTGGAAACTATCAAACTGAAACAATCTGAGGAGGGAACATTACTTTTTGGTTGGACGACACAGCTCATAGACAAGGCCGTGGAACGGGGTCAGGGGTGGACGCCGCTTCATTTTCAGGGGTCACGAAGCAAAGAGGATGGGAACCCCCTGACGGCAGTCTGGCTATCGGACAAAATGTGTGACCGTTCTCATTACCTTGTTGGACTCTAGTGCTCTGTTAATGATAAGACACATT
Organism: Scophthalmus maximus; assembly: GCF_022379125.1. Classification (NCBI taxonomy): domain Eukaryota; kingdom Metazoa; phylum Chordata; class Actinopteri; order Pleuronectiformes; family Scophthalmidae; genus Scophthalmus; species Scophthalmus maximus. The sequence goes on along the minus strand of NC_061533.1, from coordinate 6,449,548 downwards.
AGAGTTGCCCCTCATGGCAAATAAACATGAGTTAAGGTTGTGTAATTACTAATCAGACATTATTGAATCCTAAAATTGTCATAAGGGGCGATTCAAGCACTTGAATCGTATTTAACCTTTTTTTTTTCTTCATCTGTCTCATTGATTTACGTTAATCACAAAACAATGAGCAGATGCTAATTTGACCACTTGCTTCATCCGTTTAGTATTTAACAGATTTATCAGAGAACCTTATTTGTGAGGTTTATTGTGACGCTAATCAGAGATGTCAATCATTCCCCAGCTCAGCAACTCATTTACTCGTTGGTCCCTCACATCCTCCTCGCAACATGTTCCCCATCTGCTCCTTGTAATTTCTGCTCTCCCTCTTCTCTGCATCACCCTGCCACTTTTTTTTCATCAGTTCTCCTGATTGGAATTAGAATCTCTATCTCCACCTTTAAGGTTGTGTATTGTACACAACTCCACCCTGATAGTTCCCCGGTCATCGCCAAGAAACTACAGCTCAGGAGCTCAAATGTTTCCTACTTTTTGTCCTTTACCTCACGTTTCTCTTTTTATCTCTGCAGCCCTCTCAGTTACAACTCATTCAACCCGACTGTTATCGACGGCTACCAATACAGGCCTCTCGCATCAAGAAATGGCAGCGTTGAAAACTGCTTTTCGTATCATCCCCCTTTCTTTTTCCTCCTCTCTCGTTCTCTGCCCCTGCTCCGCTCGTCAATCGCACGCTGCGTTCAACGTGTCGCCGATTCAACTCTCCCTTGCAGGTCCACGTTCACACCAACAATAGGGATTCCTTTTTTTTCTTTCCATCAATGGGACCGCCGAGTCCACGCAGCAGGGCTGCCACTGCAGGGTTGTCTGCAATTCAGCTGAAGCAGTTGACTTTCATACAGGGGTTGCTCCATGATAGCATGCAGGCCGCCTCTGCAGGAAAATGAAGAATTCACTCTGCTGTTCTGAATATCAATATTTTGTTTTTATTTGCTCAAAAATCGTTCGCTTGGTCTTGTAATTTCAGTCCGATGTTTATTCTTGTTTCCTTGAATGTGAACGCGTTTGAGAAATGTACGAGCTGTTTCACCTCATCGTGGCTGTAGTGTCAGATACGTTTATATCTGCGAAAAGAATTTGTGCGAGTATGTGTGCGCATGGACGAGAGAGGGAGAGAGCGTCGACGAGTTTGAACTAAACAAGGAGAAACTGGGTGGGGGCGGGAGGGATGGACGTGTGTGAGAAAGTCTGAGGCAAAGAGATAATGAGCTTAATTCACAGTAACAGAGGAGCAAATCTTGCTAAGATAGGATGGATTTTGTGTGCGTGCGTGTGTGTGTGTGTGTGTGAGAGAGAGAGAGAGAGAAACTGAGAGAGACTGAGTCTCACTTCACCAAAAAGCTCGGCCACATGTGTGTGTTGAAGCATTGTTACTCAGCTAACAAGCCGTCTTTAAAGCTCCCAAGAGGATTTTTAAATCCTTCAGAGACTTCTCTCTCCCTTCATTAGGCTCTACAAACACACACGCACGCACGCACGCACGCACGCACGCACGCACGCACGCACGCACGCACGCACGCACGCACGCACGCACGCACGCACGCACGCACGCACACACACACACACACACACACACACACACACACACACACACACACACACACACACACACACACACACACACACACACACACACACACACACACACACACACACACACACACACACACACACACACACACACACACACACACAGACGTCATGTTCGTTCTCTGTATGAACAGTATCTGTTTTTCAAAGGGTTTAACCCGAGCCATGCAGGCAAAACAGCGATGACAGCGATCATCATTTCCATGCAGGGTTAGTAACACACAGCCGTTAAAATACATCGTATAAGTGGTTATGTTTCCAAATCGCACTGGTATCGGATGTGCGACGTCTGTATGACGGCGGTGAGGCGCCCTGTGGAGGATTTCTGCTGCGGCTGCAAATGTGCTGCAAGCCGAGAGTTTGCACGAAGAAGAGCACCCAGTGCAACCATTTCTCCAATGTGACACAAACTGTCGGCCAACAGCGCGCACACACACACACACACACACACACACACACACACACACACACACACACACACACACACACACAAACACACACACAGAGCACAACGTTTCTTGTGACGGGCAGAAGTTGATGGCAGTGATGTCACGCTCATAGCTCCCTGACTCAGAATCATGCACACAATCTATTCTTTTGGGCATATGCACACGCAACCCACGCGCACAGACACACACAGACACACACACACACACACACACACACACACACACACACACACACACACACACACACACACACACTGTCTCGGTTGCTGCCGTCGCACCCCTCTAGGGACCTATGCAGCATCGCACAATGTAAATTGTATTCCGTACCATTGTCTCTGTTTGCCCATTTTTCTTCTGCCCCCTACCAGAGACACACACACACACACACACACACACACACACACAGAAACGTCCCAGGCTCAGTGCTGCACTAGTGCTGCAGAAAAGCGAGACCTATTGTTATTGTTGTTGTTATCGTCGGCGATTGCACTGTCAGCGGAAAACGATACTGGTTGCTACATACACAGAGGGAAAGACAGGGAAAGACAAGGGAACCTGTGTCGTGTGTGTGTGTGTGTGTGTGTGTGTGTGTGTGTGTGTGTGTGTGTGTGTGTGCGCGCACCCCTATGCGGTGGCCTTGCTCTGTCTCAGCCCTGTCATGTGGATTCATAACCCAATCCCGCACAAGAACTTCGTAGAATCACTGAAGAATCACTCTCCGCTCCGCCACAACATACTCAGAAAAATGTTTACGTGCTCAAAAAGGATTTTTATGAGGAAACAAGGGCAGCCACAATAAAGTACAACCCCAACACTCACTGCACAACACTGCTGAGTGTTTCTCTGCGGAAAAGACTAGACGAAGGCAAACACATTACAACCGGATTCCAACTGTTCATAAATGGTTTTTTCGCGGCGTTAAATGTTCATGAGAGAAACTTGATTTTCCGGATTTTTCCTTGTGGCACGACACAAAGTTGGGTGGAAATGAGAGGAGCATCGACAGAGAGCAGTGGCTGAAAAGTGGGGAAGTGAAAAGGCAGTCAACGTACAGACGAGGAGAGAAAGTGGTCGAGAAGCCAGAGATGAGGAGAGGAGGCAGAAAGAGGAAGAAGAGGAAGAAAAAAAGGGAAAAGTGCGAATGTGAAGGAAATGGAGAAAAAAAGCGAAAAAGAGCTAAAGGGTTGTAATCTGCCATTAATTTGGCTCACGCTAAATCACAAGGGAATGCCGGGAAATCAATACGGGCTGATTGCTACTTTTACAGAACTGCAGAAGACACAGAAAGTAACTGCGCCTGTTTTTCTGTTCTTGACTCGGCAGCTATTTGTCCGGGTCCGCGTCTCTCTCCCTCTCTCTCTCTCTCTCTCACTCCGTCACGTTCAATCCTGCTCTGGTGACATGCTCAGTCTATCCGGAGGAATATTAAATTCAATACGAAGCTGAACTCACAGAGTGGAGGGAGATGTGGGAGTGGTCACTGATGTGAGTGAGAGAGTGTGTTTCTACCACACACACTAATTAACACAATCATTCACAGCAATTCAGCAGGAAACGTGGAATCTAGAAATTCACATTACAGCAAACACACACACACACACACATGGACAGACACGACAAAGTCAGTGCGGCATACGCAAACACGATCGAATTGGGTGAGTTGCCTCAAGGACCAACTGTCTGAGTGAAACAGTGACACAGACGGACGCAAATATGAAATCACGCTTGACTCACGTCTTCTGAAATGTTTCAAATGCGCAAAAAAAATATCGGTTCACTCTGAGCGCCAGCAGTGTCATGGCCGCCGCTTTTATGTGACGCTAACTGTAACATTAACCTTGAAGACTTTCTCTAGGCCACCAGCGGAAAAGTCCTGAAAGTCTGAAAAATGTTTTGGTACATCTGCATTGGTCAAAAACACAGTAAAGTAGACATATATGGATTATGAACAGATGGTTATGATTACAGTGAGAATCCCGTTGATCTGACTTGACCCAGCATGCGTCCATGAACTGCTCTGAGGTCAATGGCCTCTCATGCGATCGATCAGTGACAGAAGGTAGGGGGAAGAAAAACAGACTTTTAATCATAAAAATATTGTGGATTACACCTTTAACTCAAGCAGTCATCAGACCATGGCATGCAACTTCCTGCCGCTGCACAGAGAGCAAAAGTTGATTTGTTTTCATACCCAGTTATTCCTTCTGGGGCTGGAGCAGCAGTTCAGCCAGCGTGCAGTAAAGAAATATAAAAAATAAAAAAAGAGGGGGGGGGGGGTACTAACATAGCTTCATCTTTAGAGCTGCCGCAATAGCAGAGCAGCAGGATGCAGCGCTGTGATGGAAGACGGATATCACACGGAGGGTTTCACAGTTTTCATCAGGATATGCCTCACATGGGGTTAGCCGAGGCAGCTGGGGTATTAGACCCAAACACATCCATCATATTTACATATATTCATAGATGGTTTTTTGGGTGTGCGCGTCTCATCCAGTCAACCACGACACCCCTTCCCTGTCGCTCTCTCTTCCACGCTCTCCTACTTCCTTCCTTCTCCCATCTCTCGCCCTTCCTTCCACACACACACACACACACACACACAAACACATAGACACACACACAAACAACCACCCCGCTACTCTACTCTCCGTCCCCATCATTAATTCGGGGCAGTCGGTATATAGCTGGCTAGCGAGCCGTAATATAAGCAGATGAGATTGAGAGAGGGCCAGCTTCCTCTAACAAAGAGTCAAAAGGACAAAGCTCGGCCATTGTGAGTCAGGGCCATAATGAAAGCATTAAGATAACTGTTCAATATTTATGAAAGTGTGCTGGTCTCAGGCCATTCGCACACACACGCACACACACACACACACACACACACACACACACACAATTAGAGAGAGAGAGAGAGAGAGTAGCAGTCTGTTGGGTCATTCATTATATGAATTGATTTAGTTGAGTTTTCCCTGGTGGTCCCTCTGTGACACAGAGCTTCCTCATACCATCCAACCTGTGTGTGTGTGTGTGTGTGTGTGTGTGTGTGTGTGTGTGTGTGTGTGTGTTTCTTCGGGACCAAATTATTTGCATAAACGCATTTGTGTATTTTCCAAAACGACAAGAAGGGAAAAAGTTGAGTTTGTGTATGTGTGTGTGTGTGTGTGTGTGTGTGTGTGTGTGTGTGTGTGCTCAGTAATGCATCTGCGTTGACAGAAAAGGAGAGGGAGGGGGATCTGTGTATATTCATGCATGGTGTGTGTGTGTGTGTGTGTGTGTGTGTGTGTGTGTGTGTGTGTGTGTGTGTGTGTGGCAGAGAAGTTATGATTCTCTGTTTGCTCGCATGTACGCTCATTTAGATGATGTGTATGATGTTGGGGCTGCAAATATTATGAGTGTAACTTTCTGCGGAGCATTTTATTCCAAAAGAAAGGTAATTGTAGTCATTATGACCTGTGTTGGACAAAGGGAGGCGGGGACTTTGTGTGTATGTGTGTTAGAGAGCCAGGGTAATATGCAAAATAATAGGTTTATAAAGAAGAACTATTTCTCCCACGTCTCCACGGTAAACGTTAACAACACACTTGCCTGGAAATTTATATTTAAAGCCCCACATGGGTGCTGACAACAAAACGCCCACACACACACACACGCGCATGCACACACAGTATGAAAAAAAGAGTGACCTCAACGTGATTAATCACAGAAAATCTCATTAAACAAACTTAAATAATGGGAATAATAATTAAATAATAACCCTGACACGCACGCTTAATCAGCTCAGCCAGCAGCGGCTCCCTCCGCCTTTGGCCTGAATGGGCGACATCATCCGCTGGCTTCTACGTATTGTCCCGGGAGCAGGTTGACTCGGTGAAGGTCACCACAATGACATGGGATCAAACCACCTTCGGTTGGCCAGCGTGTTGTAAAATCTCAAGCTATGAAGTGGTACATTTGTAGTTTATGGTATCTGTCTTTTATGCCAAATGGAAAATCAATAATCTCTTTGACATCTATTCATTTGCAGGGACGTGTTCAGGTCTTTTTTTTTTTTACTTTCTACCGTCACTCTGTTGAATTCTATTGCTCGCTCTCCCACTCCATGTCGTCCTTTATCCTTGTCAAAATGTGTCCGTCTTGCTCTTCCTCTGACCGCTTTTTCTCGGGAGCAATTTCTTTCACTTTCTAACAGTCGGTTGTCACAGGAAATTATTTCCTTGTCATTCAGAAAAAAGAAGAAAAAAAAAACACCATCGACTCCTCGTCTATTTTCCTCACTGGGAATTACTTCACAATAAAGCGGACAAAAATTGTGACCAGTTCCTGGAGAACAAATGAGGAACGAATCAGGAACAACCTGGTTATTAAAGAATCAGGGGATTCAGAGGCAATCGGGAACGACTTACGAAGAAAGTTTTCAGTAGGGATAATTATGAGCTATCCATAATGACTCATTAATATAGTGTCTCCCAATGTGTCCTCCATTAACTCATCATTTAGTATATGGTTCATTAATTGTTGGGACCTTAGTGATCATTTCTTCACTCACCACTCACAATTTTTACGTACCTCATTGTGAATTGTATCCTGTTTCTGTATATTTCTGCTGTTTGTGTCAACTCCACGTCACATCTACGCGGTTCTTTCTCCCTAGATAATGGTTTTATTATTTGAAACGAGTGACGTATGACAAACATACAGGCTATGAATCATCGTTATCATTATCTTACTCAATTATCTACATAATTAAACCAAGATATTAGAGTTACTTGTTCTTACAGAACTACTAAATGAAGAAACTTTTAATTCTTGTCTCTATTGACTCCTCCACTCCATTCATCCGTCCACAGATCCATATGTGCGCCCGGGTATCCATGGCGCCATTCATCACCCATCCTCAAGTGTCTCCATCCTTAAGCATCTCCATTCCGTTCCCCCCGCTCATTAACTCCACCTTCTCCACATCAATCTATCCATCTCGGGCGCCCTCTCCCCCTCCCCTCCCCTCTAAGTGCCAATCATTAAGCTGTCAGTCAGCTGGAGTTTGCATGTTGACGGAGCCTCAGGAGCCATTTGGGGATTTATGGTTTTAAGACGCCAATGTACAGGTTTCCTCCTGACTAATTCATCCTCACCGCAGTCGTTTTCCCCCTCTCTGATCTCAGTTTTTCCTTCCCCTCCTTGTCTCTTTCAACTTCTTTCTTAGCTCCTCTTATCATTTTTGACCCTTTCTAAATACTTCCACTTCATCGCTGCAGTTTTTTCATCTCTTCCCTTTTCACCAAACTTCCTCTCTGCGCTGTCACGACCTGCAGCACGCTCATCAATCTATGTTCTTTTTAAAAAAATATATACATTTTTATAGCCATATCTGTTAAAGTACCTCCTGACTCTATTCCCATTCCACAAAGTCACGGCAATTTACACCCCTATTCATGTCAAGGCGGTAAAAGTGAATGGTGGGATGTGGTCGGAGGTGGGGCTGGGTGTTCGAGATGAGCCATCAATGATCAGATTTACAAGTCCCCCCCCACCTCCCATCCAACCTACGAAAGGTTCAAGGTTCAATTCCATTTGGAGCCTGTTTAGTGAGAGCGCATCCTCCCGCTTAAGGGGGGAAAAAAAGAAAAAAGTAATGGCATTTTACACACAGAGCAATGGCCGGGTATGTTTAGGCAGCTGCCAGCCGCGAGGCGGAGAGATTTACGTGTTGGTGCTTGAAGGAGCGAGAGCTTTCGATCGCAGTGGCGTGATATTTTATCGTGTCAGGGATACAACGAGATGGCCTGCTCCATTCTCTTCAGGGAAAGAAGAAAAAAAGCCTGACGCCAGAGTTTTGGACGGGGAAGAATGAAGAGAGAGTGGGGAAAAGGGGAGACAGAGGGAGAGAGCGAGAGAGAGAGAGAGAGAGAGAGAGAGAGAAGGGACGATGAACAGAGCATGAGTGAGCATTGTACAGCTGTCAGAGGGCTCCGAACAGAAAGCTGGAGGGCAGTATGGCCGTAAATCACGCGGCTGATCAATGAATTGATTAGTAAATCAGGCACCGTACAGTAAGTCAAGGCTGATGCTCCATTAGGGAAGAGCTATGTCATCATTACAGACCAGAATCCAACGGCTTTGGGTAAAAACGTGCCATCCATTTTCACAATGGCTGCACAGGGAGGGTCAATACCACGCGAACTGGGACAGTGGGTTCAAGTTAAGTCTGTTCTGGTGTTGACTCATCTACACAGCGACATCGATTTTATGCCCAAAGCTGGATCTCAGGCAAAGAAGAAAAGAAATGATGACAATGCGGAAGTGCCTGTAGCCTGTGTTCTATCTGATGACCAGCAGAGCGGACTCCACTGGTTTCAAAGAAGAAGTCAGTTTCTATAGAAGTCAATGAGAAAATGACTCTGCTTCTCACTCGTTTTATAACGCTAGGAAACATTTTCCTGAGGGGTTTATGGTCTCAGTCTGTAGTTTCAAATCATCTTCGATACATCATGATGTAAATCTTTCTCCAATTTTGGTCCATTTAGAGTCAAATTGACGATAAAGCACGGTATGCATTGAGGCGTGGATACAGCGCGATTGACAGGTAGTACCGTCCAATAAGGTGCAGGTTGCAGTTGTAGGTGGACGTGCAGCGGACGAGCTCTCAGTCAGACCCACCCCCTCCTCCAAATATGGATACTTCTGGTTTAAAAAAACAAAAAAACAACAAGGTCAAAAGGGCTCAGGTGTAATATTTGATTGCATGTAAGAGGTGTTTTCTGAAGAAAGAAAGAAATGAAGAAAGAAAGACGTGAAAATGAAAGGGACCATCTCTAAGATAAGAATAAGGAAAGATCATGCTCTTGTTACAAATATCGGTGTGAGTCGTCTTACTTGAAGCAGAAGGCAGAAACCTGTTAACTTTGTGAATATACAACTTTCACTAATCTGCAGAGCTGTTCAAACTCCTTTGAGGCAGGATTTGACAGCGGATCTCTCTCAGATAGGAGTGATTTGCTTCTCTCGCTGAAAAGTAAACAAGAAGGGTTTGCACAAGGAATATAATGCCATCTGCATGATATGAATCACCTGTGTGTATGGTGCGTGCGCGTGTGTGCGCTTCTGGATATCTGAAGTACACACACACACACACACACACACACACACACACACACACCTTTCAATACAAACATCCACCATGTCCTTATTAGGACACAGTTATGCAACCTCACAGGCATAAAGATGGATAAGTGCAAGAGTAATTGACCACATGATACACGATACACACCTGCTCAAATTGACACACAAACACAAGCACATGTGCACACACACACACACACACACACACACACACACACACACACACACACACACACCACATCACTAACCCCTTGTTTTACACAGTATTATTGATCATTGTATTTGACAGAATGGAATGGAATGGAATCAGAATCTGCTGAGGCTGTTTAGCAAGGCAGCTAATGGACTGTACACACAAACACAAACACACACACACACACACACACACACACACACACACACACACACACACACACACACACACACACACACACACACACACACACACACACACACACACACACACACACACACTGAAGAGGCAGCTGCAGCTTCTACAGCCAGTCTATGTTTCCTAAGGGGCTGCTTATGGCTCAGTGCTGGTCCTGTGATAATCTGCCATTTTGCTTTTACATAAAAGCTGTGCGATATAATTTATAACTTTATAACCTGCTCTGGTATATTGGGGCAGCGTTTATGTCCTCCTGATGTCCTCGAGATATAACTACGGAGAGGAATTAGCTCAAGAAACAGCAACTGTGTGTTTAGTCGTCCGTGCGCTCGGACATGTCGTGCGTCTGTCCTGCCGAAGTTCAATAACTGTGTGCGAGCACAAGCGCCTGCTCCCTTCTCAGGTGTCAGGAGTTTCAGGGAACACGCCACGACATGGGTGACAACACGCGGCCTTGCACGTTGAAATTATTTTCAAGTTAGTGGAGAATAGAAGTGGGATGAATAGACGGGAGGGGACCCTTGTGATTTGTGATGGCTCCAATTGTAATGATAGGAGAAATTATCCTCCCGTGTCAACTCGGAAATCTCTTATATTTATATATATTTACATAAATCTTTCCCATCTATTTCATCAGTCTTCTATCTAGATCGTCAAAGATGACATTGAAATCGGCCTCTGAAAAGAACATGGCGTATCATTTACCACTGGGGAGTGTTGGTGACAGCTGCAGATCCCGGTTCTATTTTTAAACTCCAGAGCTGGAGGAATGCGTGTCTGCTCTTCTCGTCTGGTGATGCAGGGCATACATGTGTCTGTGTTGTCTATGCGTGCACTGTACATATGCATATGTATATTATTAGGGCTGGTAACTTTATTTTTGCCCTTCCAAAATGTGTCTGTCAGTGTATTGTGGCATTGTAACTAGCCCACTGGTTCTGTTTATGCACGTGCTCCCACTTGGCATGACTAACTCTCTCTCTATCCATATGACTATGGTGAAATCAGCAAATGTCTGCAAGACAGATTTGATGCTGCAGAAACAATCACACCACTGTCCACTTCCCACTTCGGAAGACGAGAGGAAGATTCAGGCTACACCCATACTAATGCTTTTTCTTTTCAAAAGGCGTTTTTGAAACTGAAACGATCCCCGACTGCACAAGAGGTTCTGCTTCTGTATCAGAACTTATCCCTGTCCATAGCAACACACCTAAAGCACAGGAAGCAGATTGTCTACTCCGCAGCCGGTCACTTAGTAACAGAAAATACCAAGGACGAGAAAACGTAGATGGTGGAAAGAACGAGAGGGGGTTTCTTTTCTTGGACCGGGCATGAGGTGGAACTACTACTTGAATGTTGTACTATGTTTTGCCTTCGGCGCTGGCAGTCAAGTCACTACCAATAAGAACCAATCACGAAGCAACAAAACATCGATACATCCTCAATTTTTTTTGGAACCAAAACGGGGAGAGCAGCTTTTCCAAGCTTCTCCGCTTCAGGCGCTTGGAATCTCTGGGGCAATGTGGACGCCGGGCAGAAACATTGCAGCAGTGATGCATTTTAAAATGAAGGTGGATGTAGCCTCAGAAGACGGAACGGTGAGGACTTGTTCAACATGTGATTAGTTCCACCTAAGCTTTTTTTTTTCAAACGTGGACTGTGGCCTGATGAGGGTGATTGGCTCCATTCACAAACTCACAAAGCATCACTGAGTAATGTCACTGTGGTGACAATGTTGTGTGTGTGTGTGTGTGTGTGTGTGTGTGTGTGTGTGTGTGTGTGTGTGTGCGTTCCTCCCATCTGGTCCAGCACACGTTTGTTTATTTGTGTGTGTGTGTGTGTGTGTGTGTGTGTGTGTGTGCGTCAGTGTGATTGTGTACTCTGGGCGTCGTCCTTCAGTGTATCTGATTTACAGCGGGGATGTGCAGAGCAGAAAGCTGGGAGAGCTGCCATTTCAGTGATGATTTATGGATTGGAGGGAAAGGTGGAGGACAATAAGGCAGGAAGGATAAAAGAAGAGAAGGGAAATGGGCCCGAGGGGAAAATCATATCAAAATATTTTTGGTTGAACAGGGGGTGGAGGGCGTTCAGGCTCCAAAACGTCCCCCTCCGTCTCCCTTGTTGAACACCGGGTCTTTCTCCTCTGCACAACGGCTTCTCCCTGTTCCCCCCCCTCCGCAATTCTTTCCATCACTTCCCCTGAAATTGCTGCACAACACATACGAAACACAAAAACCAATGCAAACCACTTTACATGTTGAAAAGATGTTTACTTTGAAAGTATAGTGTAATTTCGTTTTGCCCCCTCTCGCTTCTTTCATTTCCCTCCCATGTACTTTATTCGCTCTTTGCCGAAGAAGCCGAATGACTTGCATTAGACGGCGAACACCGTGGTCTATTGTATTTCATGCTTGTGTCCCTCTAGGAAAAATGTCCCATTGTGTTGTGTTATACCGCGAGATGTATTGTGTGAAGCCAGGAGATGACTTTTATTTTGGTTGTCATTTAGGGAAAATGGCAGCGTTTGGCCAGGATGTGAGGTGTTTGTTTACTTGTTTACTTGTTAACTAACCCTAACCCTTGTTTACTTGTTAACTAACCCTAACCCTTGTTTACTAACCCTAACCCTTGTTTACTTGTTAACTAACCCTAACCCTTGTTTACTTGTTTACTAACCCTAACCCTTGTTTACTTGTTTACTAACCCTAACCCTGACCCAACATCGCCGTGCATGCCACTGAATGACACTGTCACGCACTCCTCTCTCCAGGCTCGTATGTCAAATTGCATTAACATGATTTAATTGGCTGGCACCGTTGTCTGGTATTTGTTTAAACACGATTTGATTGGCGGCCGCCTGCGCCGCCGCTTGAAAAGTTGAGCTTCTAGCGAACGGACAGCGAGACGAGCAAAGCGACGGGACCACGATGCAGTTAGCGACAGAGCAGCGTTTCCATTGCAGCCTTGGACGCTTGCGTGTGAGAGCTGTGTGACAGACCTGTCCTCTGGCCAAGTGATCATGTTCATCTTGCCCCCTGGTTTTACTACTCAGCTCACACACGGATATTCTACCTCTTTCCCTCTTAATGTTTTTCTCCATGTTCATCTTCCACGTCCACGTCGTCCGTCCGCCTCTTAATTTCTCCCAACACTTTTCTTTTACATTTTCCTTCCGTCGCCTCCTCCTTCATGACCTCCCATGTCGCGCTCTCTCCTGCTTCCTACCTCCATCTCAATTCTGCTCATCTGGTTGTCCGCTCTCATTCAAGGTGACTTCTGGAGAGCGGTCCTTCGGCTGCATACGGAGCGAAAGAGGCCGCGGCGCACCCGGCTGAGAGCGGAACGCGCTCCGCCGGAATATTTGTCAAACAACAGATTACATGATTGCGGCTCCTCTTAGGCACAGCGGTTGGCCTCCTGTTTGAAGAGTCAGAAAACAAGACACAAGCTCACCCCTGAAGCAGAGGAGACACACTGAGACTTAACGGAGAAGTGAAAATGATTCCCATTTGAACAACTCTCTTTTGTCCAACGCAAAAAACAAAAATAAAAAACCCAGTTTCATGCAAGTGTGGGAGGCAATGCTTACACGATGACTCTATATAAAATCAGATTTGATCTGTGCTGTGCATGAAAAGAGGACAAATTAATAATTTAGAACTAGAAAATCTAAACAGGCACTAAAACTTACATATGTTTACGTTAAAAGGACAAAACCCTCTAGTGGGAGCGAGCAGCAAAGTGAGTTGACTGTTTTACAGAGTGAGAGAAAAAAAGAGATTCAGAGATAAAAAGGACTAAACTTTTTTTTTAGAACCCGACCGATATGGATTTTTGGGGGCCACTGCCGATATCGATATTTGGTGGTACAAGATTGCCAATACCGATACATCACCTGATAAATACGTGTATGATTCTAAGATGTTGTTATCAAACCTTTATGACAAAGAAAGGTAATTAAGGCTGGATATTTTCATCATAAAAAACAAATACAACCAAATAAATAGAACTTGAATTAAGAAAAAACATTTATTTTACCTAAAATGTAAACATATATGCATATTTAAAGGCTCACATCTGTTAGGGTTACATAAACTGTTTTTGACATATAAGAGATGATTGAACAAAATGGACACAAGATTAGAAATTGCAAAACATGCTTTGTAATATGAAACCGTCAATAATCAGGGAAACTGTTTTGGTGCAGACGAAGCATTTTTCCCTTTTGTATGTGTTAGTACTGTGTATGTTTCCATTACTCATTCATGAGCCACAAGTCATTCAGGCAGAAGACATAAAACAGGTAAACGGATCTAAGATGGTGTATAAATTGTGTTTAAGTGCTGCAGGGACAGTTTATCTGGGTCAAACATAGAATGTGATATCTGTTCAAATCCCTTTCAGATACCATCTGTGCTCGATTGACACAACCTTCCTCGGCGGGACCAATTGGACATAATCTCTTCTCCTATTTGAGTTTACTGTTTTGTATTTGCTTCCAAAAAAATTTTACATTTTGATTTGATTTCGTTTTCTCTTAGGATTAAATGTGTTAACTGAAGTGTTAACATGTGTCATATTAAAGAAATCTGACACTATTCAGCATAATGCATAAAGATAATTATTTGAGGCATATGTTATAGTAATGTGCGACAACTTTCTATCTATGATTATTTCTAACCTTGTCTTTACTTTCAAAATATTTTTAAGTTGTTTATATATGTATGCATATACATTTGGCCATCTGTTACTGGTCAGAACTTTAAAAGGAACCAGGAAACGACAGCCAGGGGAGACTTCTAATTGGTCCACAGAGGATAAGGGCCGGTTTCGAGGGAAAAGTCTTTGGAGGAGATTAGAAAACAGCAGGTGTTTGGCGCTGACAGGGTTCTATAGCTCTCAATCGGAGGTCCAAGGCCTCCCAGCGGGCCCCGAGATGGCTCCAGGGGGGTCCCCCAGAAAATATGCCCAATGATGTTGTTTAATTTTGTCATATTTTTCTTCATTATAGTGAGAGGAGGCATGGTTGGGAATCATTTCCAAAAATAAATCAATTATACAGTAATCAGACTCTTGGTATTTAATTGTTTAGTATATATTTGCCCATTATTCTATGACATTATGTATTTTGTGGATGTTTTGATAGATGTTGTGTAGATATTCCAGACAATCTGTATCCAGGACTGAATGTTGATTTTTATCAATAGCTGCTGTGCAACTTTCTTCACTACAACAGTGTATTCATCAATCCTCTAGAACAAAAACATGAATCCCAAAGAAGAGAAAATGTTTCGTCATATGCAAATTATCTGAATTTGTTTGTGTCAGCTTTGACAACAGCTGAGAGAAAAACAAGTTTGCTACAAAAGCTATAACGGATTTTTTTTTGCGCTTGCATGTGAATACTGTTTTCAACACGTTTTTGTCTGAAATATGAATTGTTGTGCTCGTTGAAGGCAGCGCGGTCAAGTGAAGTCAAGCCAAGAGTTCCACAGTGACAATATGTTGCTGGTAAAATATGTATGATACTCAAACAAACATCAGTCTCATCAAACAAAACAGATGTCGGGGGGTTTTTTTGGATACAGGCCTCAATTATCCCAAATCAAACTGCGTCCTCGATGAGACGGTGCTGCCGCACTTCCTCCACGCATCGTTACAGTTTATTTGTGATTTCCTCTGTGAAAGAAACATGATACACCACAAAGACCCGACAAATTCTCCCTTGTAGGTCCTTTGTTTCGTGGGCGCACGCTTGACTGAACTTCAAATTAAAAGAAGGAAAACAAGCATTCAGATACACAATGTACCGCTGATAATTGAACATCACATGGCTCTAAATTGCATCTCCCGCTGATGGATGCCCCACGGGGGTGAGAGAGAGAACTGTGGTGGATTTTTTTGGGGGGGGGGGTTGTGGTTTTTAAAGACACATGATGAAGCTTTCAATCTAAATGAGCTTATTATCACTGTGAATGCATATTATAGCAGAGGTCCACAGGGAGGAAGGTCGATCGAGCCTTTGATTCCACCATTTGTGATCAGCGATAACTACGAGAGATTGAAGCGAAGATTGTAGGAAATAGCCTCCAATGAAGGATTTGCTTCCATGACAGGGGACTTGCTAGAAGACTTGAAATCCTGGTTTTTGTACCTCAACAAACTTCAGAGGGTTGTTGTCTCTCGTGTAATTCAACAAACAACAATACTTTCCCGCAATGAAATATAATTTCATGGTGCCTGGAACGGATTTTTTGACTTTTATTAAACCATATGTTTTAGCTTTGAGATCATAGTTGGTGACGGTGCAGTACTAGAGTGCTCAGTGTTCAGAGGTGTTGGACATGAAAAACAAGAAAAGAACAGTTTATATATTTCATATCGTGTCAAGATGAGTATTTGAAGTCTACAAAATGTGAAACAGATACAAAGAGCTCAGCAAATCAGACCATCGTCAGACCATCTTATTGAAGAGCAGTTTAATCCATCACAGGGTTTGAAACTATCCTTAAAAGTCAGACCATCTTTTATTGAATTGTTGATTCCACTCCCATGCGACTCTGGGCTGCTCACTCCATCCACTGCATGATTTTGAAAAAATCCCCAACAACTGGGCAGGGAAGCCAGATCTGTGAGAGTCGAGGCAACGCAAGTGCAAGAGAGAATGGGATGATGTAATGCTAGTGAGAAGGCTAGTGTTAGCAAACGTTCAAATAGGTTGCAAATCTCTGCAATTACCATGATTAGTTTTGTAGCTATTACAACAAATCAAGAGCAACACACTGCCTTCCCCCACCAACAAAGTCCTTCACACAGGTGTGTGCCGGTCTCCTTTAGAGAATGTGTGTTGTAGGGAGCTGCCAAAGGTGATGCAATAATGAGACCAGACCACAGTTTGACTGTGAACACTATTCCCCTCGTCTGATATCTAACCCGCCCACATTTGATTAGAGGGCATTAACTTTCATATAAATGTCATGACATAGAGACGTCCAAAATTCGCTTGACTCTACAAAAGGTCAGCATTCGCCTCGCAAAGTCCAAGTCGGGTGGCGTTAAGGGCCGTGATCAGCCAATGAAATGGGTTTGGTAAGAAATGTGATATTAAAACCAACATGAATATGTTTCATCACAGTACAGTCATACTGTTAATCACGTTTAAGTGTGTAGATCTCCTCAAAACACAAGCCAAGTAGCAATTTAGTTGAGTGATTAAAAATGACCAGATCTTCCACAACATACAGAAAACATAGGAGTTGTATTTTGTAGTATTTGCAAAGACAAATACCACAAATCCAGTACAAAAGTACAGTTGGAGCCTCTCAAGCCTCTGTCTCTCTCTGTAAGACTTGAGAAATGCGTCGCCTAACATCTCAAGCGTCCAGGCGTCCAAGTTTAACTACAGGAAAAAAAAATTCATTCTCTCTCCAATTTCTCACTCCATTGCCCCTCTGTTTCTCTTCCCCCCACTTGCGCTCTACCGGTTCACTCTCCACCAGCTCCTTCTTCCAATCTGTCAGTCATGTGTAGCCTCTGTCAAGTTTTCAGCTAAGACCCGGGTAATCCTGCCATCGCCGAGGCTGTTAACTGGCTAATTACGGAATATATTGCCGTCACAGGCCCCTAATCCTCCGCTCTCATTCACTTTTGCCCATTAAGGCTCCCGGGGGGATTACTGTAACAATCACACCTCCCTCTCTCTTTGATGGTATACGGGGATTAGTATTAAAATATACAGTGTGTGTCACGGAAACTATGGCAGTGCTATCAAGTGTGGGGAGGAAAAAGAAGCGCTACGCCGAGGAAGTTGCATACCATAAAAGGCAAGGTTGTCATGTGTGTACTGAAAGAAGCGTTGCACCAGCAAGTTATGGTTTGGCTATGAAGCCTAAAAAAGTTTTACACAGTGGTAGTTACTGTAGAAGTGGAACTGTGTGGAACAATCCAGCATCCATCTATCTTGTGCTTTACATACAAATGTTTTCTCTCCAAAATATTGGAGAAGACATTAGTTCAAAAGTCTGATTCATTTTGGCAAGGTAGTCCTTGGATTTTTTTCAAAGGCTGAGAGGAGAAGAGATCTTTTATTTTTCTTAAAACTTCATCTTGGAATCGTGCATTGAGCATGTGGCAACAAATCATTTCTGCAGCCTGGGAAGCAAGAACAGCTTCTGTCACAGAAACTGTTAAAAATGATATTCAAACGTTACGTTATGACATTTTTTAAAGGCAATGCAACATTTTATGGGAGATAGTAACTAACTGCAATTATTACTTTTAAATACAATGAAAGGATGTTATATCTATACGGTCGTATCTGTAAGTCATACAGTTAACAGAACTCCAGAAACCTTGGATCTCTGCTTCGGAGGAAATGTCATGCTCATATTGTTCTGTGCGTATTAACACCTGAGTAAACAGATGATATTTCCAAGAGAAATGTCAGTTGTAAGACTCTTGGTCCTCGGTTCTCCAGGACCGTTTTGTCAACAGATGGCATTTAGTCACTGCCGTGTTTCATGGCAGCTGCTTCCCATGGCAGCAGTGTTCCCTGTTCCGTTTATCATGGCTGCAGTTAGCAACTATCTTATATCTAAGTCTTGCTGAATATCTCACTTTGGTGACACTCTGCGTGATATTTTATTACTTAATTGCGTTTATCACAAACTCTTGGCTGACAAGACTGAGGCCGACATGAAGCGTGAGACCGCTGGAGTCGAGGACTGTCACACAAACAGTTTCGATTATGGGCTGAATTAAATATGTATTAAAATTCTGGCTTAGATTTGCATATTGCACAACATTATTTTTCGTTAAAGCCGACTGAAAATTGGTCAAATAACTAATTTCAGGTAACTGTGAAAGTAATTACAAGGCGTCGTCTGCTCCCAGTCAACTCCGTGGGAATTTTTATTGGAAATTACTGGGAAAAAGCCAATTGAGATTACAAATAAAGAGAGAGAAAAAATTAGGTAACAAAAACAAAAAGGAGACCAAAAGTAATACAAACACAAATTAATATATTAAAACAAGAAAATTGGATTTCCAAAATTAATAATTCTGTAGGCTAACGCTATGGTAAGGAAATGAAGGGAGGTGATGCGTATAGTTGTGGTAAGAGGTCAAGTCACTAGTATTTATATGTATACTTATATATATATATATATATATATATATATATATATATATATATATATATGTATATACGAATATATATGTATATATATATATATATATATGTATATACGTGTATATATATATAGATATAGATAGATTACCAGAGGTTTCACTCAGGTGTTTTAATCCACAAATTGAAAATAGACAATACAAATATGAGTGAAATACAGAATATTAATGTTCTTTTAGTCACAGTATGACATCCATTAAATGTGTTTTTCCTCCCTTCCGCACAGCATCAATTTTTTTTTTAAGCATTAAAATCCTATTTTTATCTGAAGAACTTGCGAAACTCCCTCTCTCCAGACTAGATTTGAGTTTTAGTGCTTGTTTTTTGGGGGGGTTTTTTCCCCACCACCCACCCTCAACTTTCTCAGTAAGTTGGAGGAGGAACTTTTCTCATAAGTTCATGTGCGTTGTGACAAAGTGGGACAGGGAGATAGAATAGAAGGTAAAAAGGACAAAGACATCACAGCGCTAACTGATAGGAGCCACATTAAAGCGGCGCTCCTCTGCCTCCTGGCAACACTCCGTTTCGGAAGAAGGGAACAAAAGAGACGGAGAGGACGGGGAGATGATAAGCCAGCGAATCTTATTATTTCACAGGTGGAAGAGTTTGGTTATCATGCTCTCCACTCCACTTCTCTAATTTCCCCTCTCTCGTACGGGGCTACACTTGTTAAATGCTCTCTGATTTTCGCCCACCTCACGCTCACTCCCCAGCCATCTCCTTCCGTCTCTCATCCACACCTGCACACGTTCATCCGTCTGCTTTCGTCCAAGACCACGCCCCCTCAGCCGGGCGAGGCCGCTCTCCACCTGCCACGTGTAGCCTGTAATCACGCCGAGCAGCGTTGTGGTTGTTGGGTTGGGTTTTTTTGGACAGGTGGATGTTGTGTTGTTTGAATTCCGCAACGTCGGGGAGGTTGACGACGGCGTCGCCGCGTCATGACGCGTTGACCTGATTTCACGGAGGAGCAGAGGGACAGAACACCTCTCCTCCCGGGTTTGTTAGGGGTTTGGACACGTCGCTCCTCTGACCAGACGCTTTTCTTTCACCGTCTTATTTCCACACAGTCACTTCTTCTCTTTGTTCTGTCCTCTGACACATTAGTTCCCGATTAACCACCTCAGTTCAGTCAGGCACCGCGTCGGAGACGCTTTCATCATCGCCTTTGTCTTCTTCGTCTTGACATTGTAAAATACTTTGGAATTCTTTTTGTTTAAACCAGTTCACGTTTTTATTTTTTCATTTTTCATTTGATCTTTAATTTGTGTTCTCGCTTGACAACACACACACACACACACACACATGTACTCTGATGTCAGTATAGATCCTATTTTCTCCAATATTTACTCCTTTATCATTAAATACTGTTGGGCGTATGAGGGAGCCCTCAATTCTTACACAAACCACAGCATTCGAACTCAAACATATGAAAGTATACGATGCTCTGAGGCGAAATAAGTATTTGGGGCGTACCTCCTGTCACTGGTAGAGGCGGTATTTTTAGGAAACGGTCGATATGGTCGTTTTAATTACATACGACAGTTTGTCATATAAGTGGGAGGACTTGTTGGTTAATGCTCTTCGTGTAGATGTACTGTAGCATAATGATACTTGTGTTTAATGGCGGAACTCTGCACAGCTTGTTTTGTGCCCAGCTACTATGGATGCACTTGTTGATTTTTTTGCTAAAAAATCTACAGCACTCCGGCTTTGTCGTTCCAATAAATCAATAGTTATAATGGTTCCTAAGGAGAGGCTGGAATCATTTTGGACAAAATACTCTCCCCCCCCTTCCCAACTCTAACATCCCCTGCACCACCTCCCCTCTCTGGTGGTTAAAAGCAAGAAGCAATTTCTCTTTTTAGGGTGAAAGTAGAAGGCCATTTCCCGCACAAAGCAATTACTGTGAGTTCTCGCTCGCACACTTATACCAACTCTCACACACACAAGCGAGTCGAAGAGCACGCACAAAAAGGGCCACACACAAGCGAGTGTTGATTAGAAACACACACACACACCCCCACACACACACACACACACACACACTCGCTGCACTCGAGCCTTGGTGAATTAACACCGAGCCGTCTCTAATTGCCTTTCCTGCTCAGAAACTTCTCAAGTCACCAACATTTTCCTAGAGACACATGTAACAATGCAGGAAAGATAAGTCAACTAAGCCTAATAACACACACACACACACACGCACACACACACACACACACACACAATCGAAAAACAACAAAACCTTTTCGGCAAACTTCCACACCTGTCACTTTTCTTTTCTTTTAATCAGCAGCACACAAACAGAGACGCTGGCAGTTGAAAGGCGAAAGAGGTTCAGAGGAGAAATGACGGGATATGAAAATAAAAAAAGGAGGAGAGGAGAGAGGACGGGCGAGGGAGGGAGCGAGATGGGGCCTCTCAGCTCTTTATTGAGTGCGTAGAAGAGAGGATCACTTGTATTCCTAATGACATGTGATGTGTGACAGTATTTAGAGCCATTAGGGGGAATCAGAGGCAGAAGAAAATTCCCACAATGCACCAAACACACACACACACACACACACACACACACAAACACACACACACAGTCCAGTACTGTGAGAGTCAAGCAGGGCGAGGGAATCGAGAGAGAGAGAGAGAGAGAGAGAGAGAGAGAGAGCGAGGGGAAGACATGAGGGCGAAAGAGAGAACCAGAAAAGTAAAGTGAAGAAGTAAATGCATGAAGAACATGAGGGGAAATAACAAAATGATGAAAGATTGAGAGCGGGGAGGGGGGAACAGGGGAGAGGAAGAGAGAGGGATACAGGGGAGGAGAGTACGAAGGATGAGTAGGGGGGTGGGATCTGGTGACTACAGGCTCTCTGGTGTCTTCTATCTTTGATCTAAATGTACTTTGGCATTTCTCCTCTCCTCTCCTCAGATGCAATTAGATTCCGCGCTAGCCAAGCAGACGCAGATGAAATGGCTGCTTAATGACTTCCTCGGCAACCCGCCCCGGCAACGCAAACCTTCCATCTGGAGCCCTCCTGTTTTCTCGCCCTCCCTCCCCTCCCGTCTCCTCTCCTCTCCTCTTCCATCTTCTCCATATTTCTCACTTTGATTTTCTGTCACTTTTCCTGTGTATTCTTCTTTAATTTGCTTCCCTTTGCTTGATTTTTCTTTTCTCTTTTCATCTTGACTGTCGTATATCTTCCGGCTTAAATTCCGATTCGTCCATCGTGCTCCCTCCGAAATTCCATTTACTTTTCATAAAATTCTTTGCGGTTCATACAAAATTCCTGAACACATATAATATTATACTATATTATGCTTTTGTATGTCTGTATTAATTTGTTTCTTGCTGTGATTTTAACATTTTTTAACAGTGTGGGTTTGTTTAATCAATGTACAGAACTTATTTAACGTCATATTTTTCTATTTGTGAAAGGATCTATACAAATTAACTTTACTAACTTTATTCATTTTATCACTCTAACCTCTCTGACGGCTGTAAATGCTTCTCTCGAGGCGTCTGACGTCAAGTAGTAGTGATGACGATGATGATACTCACCATTGGTTTTAGCAAACAACTTGCTCAAACAAGCCATTGCCTTGCAAAGACAGCAATTCCTCACTTGAATTAAACTCGGCAGGGATCCGACACACCAAAGAAATAATGGCTCGTTGGTTGGTATTTGTTATGTCTGTTGTTTCATCACAGGCCAGATGAGGAAATATTTTTGTGGTGACCTACAGTGGGGGTTTTTTTTTCCAATATCTTGTGCCGGATCACTGTTCTCCCCTGCGACGGTTCTTCAAGACAACCTGCCACTTCAGATGATCTATTCTCGGTTTGACAAATGTTTTCACAAAGAATACATTTGTATTCTGCAAAATAGACGGAAAAAGATTTTCGAGAGACAAGCACATTGCTCATGAAACAGAGACATGAAGGGAAATAGAAATAAAAACATTCTGGCCTAAGAAAGTGGCCGTAGCTCGGTGTCTCTGAATTTGACTTTATCAATTTGTTTCAACTGCTCACTGGTGCTGTTTTATGCAGACCGTCTTTTCTTGATTTTACAAAGCGCTTCATCTTATCGAACCACTTATTTGATCGGACAAAACAACCTTGAGCAAAATGAGGATTCACTTGGATTACTAAGAGCAGTTCATTATTTACACAGTGCGAACACAGACACACTAGGTAATTAGAGGGATAATAACAGGAAGTGAAAGTTGCACACAAAATATAAATGGAACCAAAGCAACATATTGATACAAGTATAGTGTACTTTCTTTTTCTAAAGTTACACTGTTGAGGAGTTCTCCAAAGTGTCTCATCCCTATACAGTAATTACAATATCAGAGATTTCTCGCCACTGCAGTAAACTGTGTGTGTGTGCGTGCGTGTGTGCGTGGTTGCGCGTGTTATATATATAAAATAACGTAGTCACATTGTCACAGAAGAACGTAGAGCATATCAGCATTTGCCCTCAACAACCGTGGCCGAGTTTATGTTCTATCTCATACAGATCTAGTCTTCAGAACTGTATAGATCTGTATTGATCTACCCGACTCACCTAAAAACTAACGGCAGGATATGACATCTTGTCAATTTTCCTTTTGGTCTTTTGTCTTGTACTGGTATAGGAAAGAATACCAATTCCATTCTAATTTAGTCTTTCCATTTGCTTAATCATTTCTCATAGTGATGACAAATCGAATTGACCGTTGCTGACTGACTGTTGTCAGAGCAACATGTTTTCTTCTTGCCCTGGGTGTTAAGTTTGTGACACAAAGTTGCTGGTAAAAAACACGAGGGGGTTCACATCTCCGGCCGCCTGATTCATGACATGCCCGCGTGTCTAACAGTCATGTAAGTGCCGTCTCCGTCTCTTCATCCTCATTCCTGCCTCTGCCTCTGCTGGTGTTTTGCGGCGCTCCGTTCATCTTTTCATCTCTCCGCAGGAGGAAGGGCGCATATTTTCTAATCAGGCTGAGTAATGCAAATTTAATGAATTTGGCAGCGAAGAGGCATGGTGTGTGTGCATGCAGGAACATACACAAACAGGGGGTGTACACGCACGCACGCAAGCACGCACGTGGATGATCACCCGGAGACGCAGAAGTGTGCTTACTGCCAGTCACAGGTGGATGCCAAGATTTGGTCTCTCTCACACACACTCACACACTCACACACACACACACACACACACACACACACACACACACACACACACACACACACACACACACACACACACACACACACACACACACACACACACACACACACACACACACACACACACACACACACACACACACACACTGTCCAGGATGTTTAATCGGCTGCTCTTTTATGGTTTTAATTAATACAGTTTTGTTTATGCGTCTGTATTATATTTTCTAATTTACTGTCGTTATGTACTGTGCTGTCTGCCATGCTGTAAGGACATTTTCATATGGAGGGAAAAGTCTAACGACACATTAAATATATATATATATATATATGAAAACACAGTTGGATCACTATTGGAAAAATGCATCCTGTTTTTCTAGTTTTCCTCATTCCTAAATTTTACAGTAAGGTGTTTTTTTGGTGATGTTTGACATGTGGATAGCCAAAAAGAAAGAAAAAAACACATTCACACACAAGGTAGGATATCATTAAGATAAGATAAATGTTGTTTAACCTTTCAAGGAAATTTTCTCTGCAGTGCAGTTTCACGTTAAAAAGACGTATTTTGGCTTTTTCAAAGTGCAACACATCTCTCATTGTCGTTGTCATCATTACTCTCTCCTACAACCATTCAAACAGCCTCATTTATGCTGATTCCCCGAGCAGTGACTTAACTTAATTGCATTTACATTTCTGACACATGTAGGCAGAAATGAACACTCACAGCTATATACAAATGCACTTCTACTTGGAGCCTGTGCCAAAGGGTAAAAAGCTGAGACTGTGTGAAGAGCACGAATTGATTCAAACCCTATTTTCGGGGCCTGTCAAGGGGCTGCTCGAAGAGCTGAGGTGATTAAATGAAACTAAATTAATTAAAGTGGATTTAAAAAACCTAGAATCTTCAAAGTGGTCCGTAATAGTCGGGCAATCAATGTTTTTAGGGCTTACAGACAAGTTGCCATTGCGTGCATTAAACTCATTCTAGTATAATGAATTATACAAAAGATTCTCCAGTTTCTGTACTGAGTGACCTGTGCAATAGAATGATTCAGCACACAAGGTTTGCCCTGGTCTTGGGAATATGGTGACAATCCAAGGAAGGCTAACATTGGTGTGCAGCGGGAAGACGCTCGCACACCTCGCAATAAACATTGGATGGCAGAGTTCAGTAACTATGCAGGGAAGTAAGGGACAATGCTTTGTTTCAATCACACTGGAGGTGATACAATTTAAAGTTGAAAAGGGTTAGAGCTCAAAGCGGTTGAAGACTGACAATGTCAAGACTGTGCTAAAGTCTTCATTGGATACATCAACGAAAACAGAAGATATACAAAATTGGTCGGAGAAGTCCCACTGAAAAATGTATGACAATTTAGTCAGAATATTATACACAATAATTCCATGTATGTCATTTGGCAATAGCCTATATTGAGTCTCCCTGGATCGCCATGCGGGAGACACAAGTTTGCGTCCCGTCACAGATCAATTGCTAATTTTCACTTTGTATTCATCTTCAGTTAACCCTTGTCATGCATATTGAGATATTGCAGGAAGCAAGAATGTTGAAGACATAGACACATAGAGCACTATGACATTAACAAACAACAACAAGTAAAATATGATCAGTGAAGATAATTAGGGGTCTCGCAGCCTCATCCATAATGAGTTGGTCTCACATACTTGAAGATGTTTTTTTTGCCTGGGCTCTGACAGGACAGTTTGTTCTCTTTGTAAAAAGGATGAATACAATCCTGTGAGGCCACATGCATCAGCTTCTGTTTCTGAATCAACATGCCTGACAACCTAGAATTTAAACTAGAATCAACTAAATATAAACTGGCCCTAGAACGACACTGTACACGGTGACTTCTCCACCGTGTGATTGCCCCCTGTATACGCAAAGGGAGAACTGGTTTAAACTAGATGACACCGTAATCCACAAAACATTTAATAGTGATTGATGTTAATGCGACAGACTGCTAATCACTATTTGTCTTGCGGCAAGGTATTTTGGGAATAAAGGAGGATGAGGATGGCATGAGAATCAGGGAGTAGGTAAAGATTAATTTTTTGCACACTTCTCAACAGAGAAGTTTCAAAGCACTTCACAACTAAATCCAGAGCTAATATAAAGAAACCCATCAAAGGAGATGTGGAATATAAAGAAAACACTGAATTAATCCAGATAGATTATAAACAAGACATCAAACACATCAGTCCAATAGAGGGTGAGGAGATATCCTGTTTTTATCTAATTTGATTAATAAATGGTCTGAAGTAAACTACTGCACATGTTCATAGGCTAAAACAGCAGATGCATGGTCTCCCTGTATTAAAAAATTAAATAAATAGTTATACATTTTGTGAAACACAGCATTTGTTTTCTTGCAGAAGATGAAATGAGAAAGTTGATGCCATTCTCATTTTAGTGTTAAGTATAAAGCTGGAGATAAGAGGCAATTAGCTTAGCTCAAGGACAGGAAGCAGCTCCTTCTTGGTTTCAAAGAAATGAAAAAATTAAAATGTATAGTTTTGGTGGGAGCTAGAAAAATCAATTTACCCCTATGTGCTAACGCCAGTATCTCCGCTAGTTGAAGTCCACTACAAAAATCCAAAATATCATTTTCACATCTCTTTGCTTTGGACTAAACACATCAGGTATAACGTTAGTGAGCATTATGCTTCGTTCACACAAAACACAAAGGGAATTTTTCGCATAATTTGCGTCGCCCGGTCTCATCCAACGTTTGGTAAGAAAGTGAGCATATTCCCAGAATATTGAACCGTGACTTTATGCCAAACTCTCCGGACATATATGTATATATGTACACAGCAGCAAACAATTATAACAAAAAGGCATAAAACTGAGACTTTATCTAAAGTGGCATACAGTCAATATCCATAGAAGGTATGATCCATAGAACTAATCGCTGCATCTCTCATTTCTGGTCATTTCTTTCTCAGAGGTTCTTTCTCTGAATAACAACAGGGTCAGCTAACTGCCTGTGATTTAAAATTCACAGATCCGTCTTAATTGACATTTATTTGACCAGCTTTTACAACTCGCCACTGAACCAACAGTTGGTTTTATTTCTTTGCAAATGTGGCTTGTCATATGAAAAAGTTCTCGTTAAAGGTCAACTTTTTTGGGGGGGGGGGGGTTGTGCCCGAGGCATTCGACAGCCAATTTTGAATACTAATGTAATATTTTAATGCGGAATGTCAAAACAGTGTTGGTTAAAGAGGAAAAGCATTGTGATGAGTTTATTGCCCATGGCGTTTAACTACTTGCCATCCATGACTTGTCCACGATCCCTCTGTCATTCACTCGACTCTTTGTGAGACAAACCGGTGAAACAGTGGCAAAGAATCTTTGAAATGCAGAGAATGACTCTGTCTGAGTGGGATGATCTCCAATTATGTTGACTGGGTTGACACACCACCAGTAAAAAAAGGGAAGTGGGGTGAAGATGATTCACATGAAATTCTTCAACATTTTTTTTTTTTTAAAGCTGTGTCATCCAATCCCTCACTGTCCCTGTTCATACCTGGCATTAACATGCGTCTTCACATGCGTCTCGAGTGACCACTTGTGTTGGGATCTATATGCAAACAGACACGCAAAGACCAAATCCATTGTTTGTTTTTAGCCCATCTGACTATCTGTGTGTGTGTGTGTGTGTGTGTCGTGAGTGTTGAGAGAGAGAGAGAGGGCAAAGAAGGGCTTTAAGTCATTGTGTGGGACATCTACAGTAAGTGTAGAGGTATGTTCGGTCGATATTAAACTAGGCCAGAGGACGTCAGTTCAATGTGGCCCAGGATACATTTGCGTTCAAACTGCTAAAATAATGTGGCCACATGCTTCCGAGGACCACTTGTGAATGTGGTCCGAGCGATGGGATCTCAATTCCTTTCGATCTCCATCTCACCCGCTGTGTGTGCTAACCAATGATAATGAAACACCTGCACTGCGACGGAGCCTCATAGAGACTCACAGCATGAACCTTCTATTGCTGCCCAGTGAGTGTGTCACTCTCTCACACACACACACACACACACACACACACACACAAACACACACACACACACACACACACACACACAAAATATGAGTGTCACATTACCATACGCATAGGGCCACACCTACCCACTGTTACTGTAAATGTGTTTGTACATGTTTGTATATGCATATTTGTGTGAAAGAGAGCGCAATGTAAACACATACAAACTTGCCAGTATGAAGCACAACTCGGGTGCACACGTGTTTGCAAAACATTGGAAAATACAAAGAAAAGAATGGTCGTATACGGGCCAATATTGTTATTAAGTATGGCTCAAAACATACCGAATTCAACAGCCCCTGAGCGAACTTTAAATCCATCACCGTCAAAAAAAAAAAAAACTTACTTTTTTGCAAAAGTATGTTTTGGCCTTTTAGGAATTAAACTAATGCATAATCAGATCCCACTTAATATCTTAGTTTGAAACAGCTGAGATTAATAAAGGGGGGATCATCTCCAGATTAAAAGAGCTTGATTAGCTCAGTTAAACCAATCCCATCAATTACAGGTTTGATTGGCCGTGACACAGCTTCTAAAGAGTTATCTGTTTATCCATCCATCTCCATCTCCATCTGGGGCTTTCTCCCCCAATCTCTCACGTCGCCTCTGTAGAGAGCATGCGGCGTGCAGTGACTTTTACTTATAGCCAGGCAGAGTCAAAGAGATGGTGCAAAAAGCGAATATACCTCTATTTCGAAATGATTCTTCCACAAAAGCAAACACATTTGTTCCCTGCATGGTGACGATGCCCTGGATTTATCCTTCAACATACAGTATATGGACTCTGAAACATCTGCTTCACGGACCTACTCTGACTTGGAGGAGAAAGAATCATGTCATGACGGCAATGACAGTGAATCAGATCACATCTCCATCATAGAGTATAGAGGAATTTCAGGTAGTCACATCTGTGACAAATGGTAAGGATATTAAAAAAAATTTGGCCAAGGACAACAGTTGACATTGTCTCCTAAAAACTGTTTGGATACAACAAATGTCATTCAATAATGATAAATAGGTTTCCTTGGAAACGCAAGACCACCTGGATCATTGGTTAATATAATGAGGAGCTAGTATATTGAATGTATGTTCATTGTAGCCCGCTGAGCTAGTCGTGACCTGGTCGATGCGGGGCAAAGGAAAAGCTACTGGTTTTAAAGGTTCTCTTTTTAGTGCTGCGTCAACAACTGTCTGCATGTGTACGAATGGAAAGGAGCCATAGGTTGTTAATAACACCATCTGCCTTTGCTCCGACTCACACACACACACACAAACACACCCACACACACACACACACACACACACACACACACACACACACACACACACACACACACACACACACACACACACACACACACACACACACACACACACACACACACACACACACACAGGCCCATCTGTATTGTGAAGCAGCACTTCCATGTGGCAGGTTTGCGCTGCTGCTGCATGTTTGGAAACGTGTTTGTGTTTGCGTGCAAACTCCCAGACTAATTGTAAATGATGGATTGATTTCATTTTCTCATCCTTCCGATTTCTCTCCCTCTGTCTCGCTCGCTCTCCCTCCCTCCCTCCTGCTCCCCTCCGTCTCGCCGTCTCTTCTCCTTCATATGCAAACAGTCTGATTAGGGATTTGTTGGCCTCCCGGCGGTTTGAACCAATCAAGGGCTAGTTTAACCGACAGTGCTCACACCTGTCCTGACAGGAATGATAACGACCGGGGCCAATCACCACCTCCTCTGTCCCGTTGCCACGGCGCTCGGCCTGTTTTGGATGGCCCGCGGTGGCACACGGAGAGAGGCGTCGCATTCAGATGGCCGTGTGAACGAGGAGGCAGTTTCAAAAGGGGGGGGGGGGGGTGGTTTCCTTTCATTTCACATCGGAACTGTGCTCTCTGGTTGGCTGCTCGAGAGCACAGTTTGTTTATTTGCCAACTCATCTTGATTCATCATCATGTATTTACCTATAAAATCATAGATTTCATGTCACGGTTGAGACGATGCTCTACTACGTATTCATTTTGAAAGCGGCGTTTTAAAACTAAAACTACCTCCGTCCAATAGGAGCGTTTCAGCTCCGCATCCGTATCAATCCCTGTTGATACTAACACACCTAAAAACGCCTATCATGTGACCATTCACATACACTGGGCATGTTCGTGCCAGTGTCAACAGGAAGCAGATTGTCTCCAGCGCAGCAGGTTGCTTAGTTACAGAAAAAAAATATGACCAAGAGATGTGTTTACAATGTTTTGCATTCACTGTTGGTTTTTTGGGGGCCTTTTTTCGTGATTTTAAATTGCGCTGCATACGAAATTAGACCAGAGTTTGCATGTTGTCCCTGTGTCAGTTTCCCTTGGGTACCATTGGTAAGGATAATTGGAGACTCTGAATTGAACCGTAGGTGTGAATGTGAAGCATGAATGGTTGTTTGTCTCTTTCTGTCGGCCCCTGTGACACACTGCCGATCCGTCCAGGCAGTAACCCTCCCTCCGGCTCCTCCACGACCTTCGAAAGCTCTTTTGACTGTCACATCGTACCGTATCAACTATCATCGCGCAGTGTGATGAAACCCTTGAAACACCATCATGTTAGCCTATATCTGCTGTGTCGTATTGTATCGAAAATGTGCAAGCAAAAGGTTGCAATGAAAAAAGACAGAGAGAAGAGTGGGGATTTGTGATTACATTCCATTCATTTAGCTGACGCTTTTGTCCAAAGCGACTCACAGTAAATGAATTCAACCGTGAATAGATTCTGGTAACTCTTATAAATGTTATGTAAGGCAAGTTTTCAAAAAAAACTAAAATCCAATATGTTGGGACTCCTTTGTTGTCTTTCGCAACCTACACCCTGTATCATTTTTTTTGGACAGCGTTCTTATTATTATCGCAAGCAAATACGCCAATAAACTTACGGAGAGAGCGAACCAAAAAAAGGGAGGCAGAGAAAGGAAGAGATGAAAAGGTAGAGGGGCTGTCTGCTAATCCGCACACCTTAGCCTTTCATCAGGGCTGCATGCGTAGGCGATGGTGGCGTGTGTTGGTTTCTATTCGTCTGATACCTTTGACTCGTTCTTATTAATACAGTCACACCTTTATTTATTCATTACCGCGCTCATATTTTATTCATCTCATGTTTCATTTTATTTTTATTTACGGCAGAGCTTTCAGCTGAAAGTATCGTCAAGTGAATGCCGGAGTTTGATCAAACACTGACAGGGATGTTTTTTGCTGTGTGTGTGTGTGTGGGTGTGTGTGTGTGAGTGAGAGAGAGAGAGAGAGAGAGAAATTGAAAAAGAGAGCAAAAAGTAAAAGAATAAAGCGGAGCAAAACGGACTTTACAAGTAAATGTTACTTTTCTTTCCAAAGTGGTGCAAGCGAATCAAACCGCACACATTTCCATTTCTTTTGTCCATGTTCTCATTTCACGCACACTCATGTAGCACGTCAGCCGAGTCAGCACCACTTGCATTATCTGAGCGTTGGGCAACATCTTGTTGTTTCAAACTCCCAAAGACGCACGAAGCAGGTGCATTTCATAGATAAAACAGATGAAGGCTGAGCAATCCCCACAAAACAACCAAGAACTGGGACGGTGACGGTGTCGTGGTCTCGGATTCTAGGCAAACATTCACCAGATGTGTGCTCTGACGTCATGTCCCTGGAGACTTTACCTTGTACGACCTCGTGGGTAATGTGTGAACTTAGTAACTTGAACCTTATACACTGACATCTAGAGGAAACAACACATTTGTTATACGGTTTTCCACCGTGTCCAACAAAAGTCTGCTAAAGTTCCTTCTTCAAATTACTGCCGTGACCATAAGGTGAGATTTATGTAAAGGCCTGTGCAGAATCATCATCTATAAGAGACGGCTTCACAGTGTCTCTGGGTTAAGTGCCCTAATCAAAGGATCTACTACGTGATGAGGGAAGTGACAGAGTTCATCAATGACTCTCGGATATGATGAACTGACCTCTGAGGAAACTGACGGTAGTTATAGATATACCATAAATCACCATTTTCCAAAGGAAATCCAAATCACAGGAGAGCTAAAACCAATTTGCCCTCGGGGTAAACAGTATACGTCTCATATTGACATATATTTAGGACAAGGTTGATTGTTTTTTAACTCATGGCGACGGTGTCGATCGCCTTAAAGCAGCTTCACTGAAATTTAGTTCAACATGCAAAAACTGAAAAACTTAGGTTTTTCAACTTCCACAAAAGGTGATGGATGGACTTGCATTTGAAAATTGATTGGTGAATGTCCCTTATTATTGAAAATCTAACAAGGTTTACCGGCAGCATCTATTCTCCCTCCGCAGGACACGGCTAGAAACCTTTTATCAGCATTGTGATTTGCTTTTATGCGCATGAGATAATAACTTGATATTTACCGTGATGAACACACAAGTTATTATCTTGTATGCACAAGATTATAAAAAATCGCCTGTCAAGATTTAAGGGGCTCCGTAGGTTATAGCCCACTTTGACCTGATATTCTAGTGTGAAGCCTGTTTTATTATACATTTATACATCCTGTATCACATCTATTTATTCATCTGATATAAAGCAGATGTGCAGCGCTATATAGATTATATGTCTGCTCAATTTACATTAATGTACAGTGCATTATAGTAGTCAAGTAAAAGTACAGTTACTTGAGAGAGCATTATGTAAAAAGTTAGTTAATCATTAAGTACTTTGTCATACATTTAAGGGCAATAATATACCAATGCATACAAAATGTAGATTAATAGACTAAATTTGATCTATATTTGGTATCTTTGCGATATATTTTCATTGGCTTGTGTTGGCTCTGGCCACTAGCACATGCTTTCTTTGCTCCAGTGAGAGAGTTTTCACCAAAGCTTCCCTTCCGACCCCTCTGGATTAAAACCCAGGCTTTGCAGCTTCATCTTAAGGTCTACAAGTATACTTCTCATATGAACAGAAACCCATTTAATCTCAATTGCACGGCCTGAAAAGTTGCCCTGGTCACTATCGGGACCGAACTCTTACCCTCAGAACATTTTCTTGACATTGCTACAATATATTGCTCGACCATTTTCCGTCTTCTAACTCTTGTAGCTACCTTTAGTAATACACACTCAAGACACCAACACACCTAGAAGAAGCAACCATGGACCGTCTGTCCACCAGTCGTCCCATCAAACCTGCTGAAGAGAGAGAGCATGGCAGAACATCCCCAAATCCAGCAGCGCAAAGGTTGATGCATTAAACAAGAGAAGACTTGAGAACATACTGTAATCTGTGACAGAGGAGCTTCAACTAAGAATAAAGGAAAAAAAAAAAAAAGGTCTGATAAAATTCTTCAAACTTCAGTTTTAACCTTAAAAAACAAATTGACATGATTATTTTTCTGAACGCGTCTGATAGATTTCACTTTGTGACAAATTAGACACCTCCCTATTTTTAGTCCTTTTTGTACGCAGCACCAGTCACTCATTTGAAATGAGTAATGGCTTTGCCGATAAAACATAAACATTGATTGGGGAACACACGCGCGCGCGCAGGCATGTGCGCGCACACACACAAACACAGATGGTTGGATCAATTTAGTGTGAGGTAATTGGCTGCCACGACCTCTTCATCGAGCCGAGACCGTGAAGGCCTTGATCTGGAAAAAGGGCCTGAGGAGTACACTTGAACACACACACACACACACACACACACACACACACACACGCGCGCGCAAACCATTGAGATCAAATGTGAACTCCCAGGAATCTACAATGTTGAATATCAAAGCTGTTTCTAAAGCGTGCGCCGTCTACACTCTTCCACTCAAGTCTGCATCGCTTCCTCTCGTTCAAGTCGCTTGAGGTGGTGTGTTTTGCAGCAATACCCACCGCCGCGTCTGAGGAAAAAACTCGACAGTACTGCGAGACTGACACAATATGCCTTGTAAGGCAAAAATAAACAAACAAAATGGCTGGAATTGAAGCCTTGGGCCGCATTCTTTTTTTTCTGGAGCTGCTCCAGGGATACACATTGATTGTAAAGTTAATGTAATGTTGCAGAAAACACACACACACACAAATTTACTTTTGTATATTCGTTAATAACTTTAAATTGCTTCCGACTCTCAGTAAAATACCAATTCGGTAATTCGGTAAAAATACCAATAGAATAGCATTTCACTAGTGCTTAACTATGCCTGCCGGTATACACTCACAGGTAGAGACACACATTTCACACACACAGGTGTAATTAAAGAGTGTGTGTGTGTGTGTGTAAAAGAACCACATTAAATACTGATTATGAGGCCTTGCTTGTTAATTTTTTTCCTGTGCCGTTCGTCCGTCACCGATCATCTTGCCCCTGGTGCCAGAAACGTGTCATGATGCATTCATGAGTCCTGTGGCAAAACCAAAAGCAGCCGAATCTTTTGGGATGCCGACACAGGAGAGATCCTGGGGGACCGCACAGTAGATCTGGATCATTAGCGTTAATGTGCTAATCGAGTTCTTTTTTATTCTGATATTTATTTGTGAGTAGAAACTTCTCACAGGCTGGAGCCCATGCCTTTTCCCTATATGCAGACACTGATGCTCTATAACGCACTTTACCGGGGACGTTGGGAAGCTACTCGTCTTTTTGACAGAAGCATATTAAGAAAAACACGACGAACGACATTGCACAACAACAAAAAAAAAAGGTTGTGTCCCTGCTTGCTGTTCTGTCATGTGAAAGCAATCGCTCCCCAGTGACAACGCCACGGTTGTTTTGACTAAAGTGAACGGATCAGTTCGGTGGCTTTAGGCAAAGCACAGACGCACAAATCGTGCGTCATCACTTCAGCACGCCTCACTTCACATCCGTCCACTTCTCCGTCTGCAGAAGCTAGCGGACCATTGCTAATGGGACGCATCCGAGACGTACTCAGGATGCCTTACAGGAGCCGTAACATCTTAATAATTACAAATGTCTGGCTCCGCCGGTAAACTGATGGTGGTGCCCGGCTCTCCGGCGGAGCCCTTAGCGCCCACTGTAAAAACACAATGATCTGGATGGCAGACTGCGGAGAGAACATGTAAGATCAAAGTCTAACCACCGCCGTCTCCAAGTGCACCTCACCCCCGCTTCTCGCTCTCCATTTGTTTCATTCCCTGCTGCGCTGTGAGCGCGAGATGAAATGGTGAACATGAAAAAAGAGAAGCGATGAGGAAATAAAAAAAGAAACACCTCTCTTCCATTCTATCCACTGTTTCTGCCACTTTACAACCCTCTCAGTGGTTTCTCATCCAAATCCAATTTAGCTTTACCCCTCCACCACACCTCCACTTTACTCCCTCACCCTGCATCTTTCTCTTTCCCCCCCGTCCTTTTCTTCTCCCATTACTTTTTGCCTCCTCCCTCGATCGCTCGTCTCTCTTCTCCCTCGTTCCGACTCTTGCGTCTCGCCGCTCCTGCGTCTCGCTCCTCGTCCCCCCCATCTCCCGTCCCTCCCTTTTTATCTCGTTGGCAACATGAAAGGCTACCTGTGCGCTGATAGCCAGGGGAGAAGGAGGGCAGAGAGTTAATTAACTTGCTATCTGGGACTGACTGTTAATAGGACCTGGAACTGTTAATAAGAATATAGTGGTGCGCACTGTGTGAGCAGAAATGTGGCTGTAGACAATAGGATGGTAAATGTGCGGTGGCAAGCGCGCGTGTGTGTGTGTGTGTGTGTGTGTGTGTGTGTGTGTGTGTGTGTGTGTGTGTGATTTACTCGAGTATTGTTTGGTATGTACTATACACCTCAGTATATGTGCATGAGCTCATCCACAAATATGAAGGAGTATGATTATGACCAGACAAACACAGCGCGCACACACACACACACACACACACACACACACACACACACACACACACACACACACATACAGTACACAGACAGCAAGGTGGCAGGTGTAATTTCACGCATTAGAAGGACTGGAGAAAAAAAATCTCCGCTCCGCGCACACACACACTCGCCTCGTCTTCCCTCCCCCTGGCTGTCTCTCCTCTCTCGCCATCCGAATCCTTTGAAGATAACTTTTTCTTATTACCCTAACAATGGCGGCGCGGAATGCAACTTTAATTCATGCGCCGGTAAAACGAGATGGGGAGGAACGGGATGCCGTGCGCCGCTCGCTCCCTCCGCTCGCTTGTTCCTCCTGCGGGGTGGAATAGCGAGCACGGGGTTGAGGGAATGGAGAAGGGGAGGCGGGCCAGATAGAGGGGTAGGCAAAGTGGGAGAGAAGTTCAAATGGAAATCGCTAGGTGAAGCTTTTTCTTAAGCGAGAAAATGCTCCTGAGTACCTTCAATGTTTTGTGTTTCTTTCCTCTTACCCGTCCACAAACTGAGACTGGTGAAGTGCTGACGCCGGCTCTTCCCAACGTGCACGAGCACATAGACACTTTCAACACACTTAGCAAAAAGCACCTCTTCACTGACGCGATTCATCCGGCGAAGTGCCTCCCGCTGCTCCGTCGCCGCCTCGCTGCCTCTTCTCGAGGACCCTGCTCTCAACTTTTTTCTGCCCCTTCCCCGCTCCGGCTTTTTTTCTCGACATGCGATCTCCTTCCGTCTCCCGGCCCCTCGCCCTCTCTCTTGGCGGTAGGTGCACAGGCAGCCGGGGCTGACAGGCTCTCTTACAGACGAGGAGGATGTGGATGCACTTTGAAGTGCAACCGGGGGCCCGCGGAGCTGTCTGGTGCAAGATTAGCGCCGAGCTCAGCCGGGAGGGAGAGAGGAGGGGCAGGTTAAACGCAGGGTGAGGGCGAGGAGAGAAGTAAGAGTAAAGGGGTGACGATGACACTGATGAATGGATTAAATAGGTAAAGTCCCCTTCGTTACGTGAAAGCATTACCAAATTTCCCTCTGAAAAACAACGGCAGCATCAGTTGCTTCAGCAAGTTCCCCCAGTCATGTGTGGTTTGAGAGACAGAGCCCTCTAGTGGCGATAGGGGTTAAGACTCTAGTTTATGGTTTCGTAAATGTGGAGATAATGTGACATTGTTATTGGGTCAAAGAGTCTGCAGAGGGAGAAAGTCAAGAGGGGATGGATGGGTCGGCGATAATCACAACTCGTCTCCTCAAAACAGTCACCGTCCGGCTCTTCTGACCATGACGGTGGTCCTTGCCCAACCGTCGCAAAGCAGTTATCGGAAACTGCCTGTGTGTCGTACCAGCCGTGTGTTCTGTTACTGCAGAGCTCTAATTACAGTAAATCTCCCGTTTACATTACGGTGATAAAATGTAATCGCTGGATGGATTATGTCACTGATACCACTCTTTAGAAAGGCTCCGTTGATGTACCGCACACAGGTCATTAGTAGGAGACTGGAGTAGATGGTGGGTGTATAAACAGCGGATTCAAGGGTTCATATTCACGAGTGTGGTTTCCTTTAGGCAACAAAAACGCAAAGGATTAATTCAGTGAATTGTTACCAAAAACCGTGTGTGCCAGATTTTCTCTATATTAAACCAAGACCATGATCTTCTCTTAACCTTAACCAAGAGCTGAATGGCGAGTACAATAAGAATGTGTTACAAGCGGACATATCAAGATGTGATAATTTAATAAATTGTTTGTGAACATTTTCATTTTAGGCTCAGTATGAAAAATGGTGCAGCTTTTCGGATGTTAATATTAAATGTAATTCAGATGGCATTACATATTACGCTGATACAAACGTGTTGTATGTAAACATAATTTTCAGACAAAGGTAGCTGCATCTGACAGGCAAATAAAAATTCTGTATTTTGTTTGTTAGCTGTAGATTTTAGGCAATTTTCAGTCTCTCAGGTTCCATGTCGTAACACTTCTGTAACACTTCCAACATGGCTCAAGTCTGATTGGAATCCTGGCACATTAACGCCAAGCTCACAGATCACATTTGAATATGCAGGAAAATTATTTTTAAAAAATGCACATTTTGTTCCCAGTGAAAATGTACCAAAAGTCGGATGAGAATTCCTATCACCCTCACGGTGGGTATCAGACTGTGTCGTCATGAATCTACACTGGCCTCTGACAGGTGGAGCCATTCTCTAACCCTGAGCGTTGGACTGGTTCAACCTTAAGGGTACAAAGGGACTGGTTTTAGAAACGACCACCATGGTGAGATAATGTATAAGGTCGGTTGCTTACCATGACTTTAAAAACCCATAGAAAGCCATAGCACAACTGGCTTGAAGGGAATGTGATATTCGATATTCACCTCACGAAAGAACGGACTAAATAGTGTGGAGGTAGGAGGAGAGGATGATGTGATGTACGCGGAGGGCACGAGGAAAGGAGGCATGGCGAGGGAAGGAAAGAGACAGATTGACTGACATTCTGTCTGCGATGTGTTTCAGCAAGTGAGGAGTGGAATCAATGGTCCTGCTTGGCTAGTCGTGGTAAAAATTCATCCCCTCTCTCCCTCTCACTCTTTACAACTGTCTGTGTCTACGACAGATCCTCACATTCACACATGTCCTTTCTCTCACATATTATATATTTTATTATGGTTTTTTTTATTTGCGCACTTTTATGCACACCAACCCCTCAGCCTACTTTCTGTCTTCATTGCTTCTTATCTTTATTTTCGACACCGGAGTTGTCTGCTAAAAGCATCATCTTTACCGCATTGCCAGTGTGCAGCTACGATTCCAAAGAATAATTGCGACCAAAATACACCAGAATGAATAAACACACGCTAACCCTAACCCATGAAAACAGACAACACAAAAGAAATACAAAGGTGATTTTTGAGGCGAACAAGACACGATTATCTTGTGTTAACATACTTCTTGGTATTGAGTGGATCCACATGGTGATTTGTACACAGGCAGATTGCTTTGTGTGCGACCATTTAGATTTTTTTTTTTTGCCTTCTATTTGCAGAATTCCAATTACTGTTTGTTAATGAATGAAGTGCAAAGCGATGAAGAGCAAGGCTTCAACGAGAAGTCAATGAAAATAGCACACAACCTCCTTTACAACTTCCGTCTGGTTTAGTGCTGGACGATGTGGCCCATAAATAATATCGCGATACATTTTTGTTATTTCGCGATACACGATATATATCGCAATATTTTTTAAATCTCCTCTAAAGCACTTCATAAATGCACAATTTAACACTTTGATGCATTCGATCACACCAGTAGGATAATTCTAGTCGTCCCTGAAACCCCTGTCTGTATTAAAACATTCTTTAATCTTAATTATATTCATTAACGGTTTCTATTTGGAAAAATTTCAAACTTCAAAACAAGTCTTATGCCGGCGCGATGCGTCAGCGTGACCGATTACGTAAATTCGTCGATTTGCGTAGAATGCGTCGACGCGTCGCACTGTTTACGTTCATTCCCAGTGATGGCTGCTCACGTTCTGGGGTGTGCAGAAAATGAAAAATAATCAGAAAACGCTTGTGTTATATGAGCGGCGCATGTGCGTCGTGTGTTTGTGGCAGAACGGGAGAGAGAGAGAGACTCGGGGCGAGTGGCTGTGAGCAAGCAAAGTTCGGTGAAGCGGAGTCATATTATAAAAAATATAGAATTTATTGGTAAGTAAACCAAAGATTTATCGACTAAACAGAAAATAATCGTTAGACTAATCGAAAAAATTATCGATAAAAAAATAATCCTTAGCTGCAGCCTTAGCAGGTGCCTTTACAAAATTTTGCATGACAATTTGTAGTTGCGGTACAGTAATTTCATTCATCTCATGTGCAACAGGCCGTGATACATTGAATATATTAATATATACCGTGCCGCCCCTAATCTGGTTGTTTGTGAACTTCAGAGATGAGACACACAGCTGGTCTGGCAACCAAGGTGGCTCTCTGAACTTAGGATATCACAAGGTCAGGTCTATACAGTAAGTGTCTGTATACATAGATCCTCAGAGAGGGAAAAAGAGACCAAAAGGGAGTTGCAAAGTAAAAGGAAATGGGGTGCACAGGGTGGGTGAGGTGACCGATGGAGCAAGAGCAAAGGGACTAGGCGCAACTTTAAAGAGAATACGTCAGAAAAGAAGTGTCCCCTCCACAGCCATCTAACCCCTGGCCCCTGTAACGAGCTGCCGAGTGTCTAAACGTCATTCGGCTAACGAGTTATGGCCCCGTCGGCACTAAATGGCAGTCAATGGACAGATAGATGGCCCGCGGGGGAACGGGTGAAGTCAATGGGCAGCGCGACTGCGAAGCACATATTGCATTAATGGCGGCAATACAATATACTAAATGGTATTTAGCAGACACTTTTATACAAAACGACTTAAAGTACCACATTGAGTGCTTTTATTTTTAGAAAGGGTGACAACCCCCCCCCCCCCGTGAAAATCAGTGTCTCTCATGCCAAAAGCCTTTGGGAGTGAAGTGTCATAGGCTACGCTTACTCACAGTCATTAACAACTGAAGAACACACTCATTTTAAAGTGTATACCTTTGAAACACTGTTAGAAGCTTAAATTCATATATTCAAAGAAAAATAATCAAAGACTCTATGGTCATATATACAACCAAATATAGAACTGAAAAAATAGATTTTTACGTAAATTGTAAACATAAATTTTTCTTTTACTTTTCATCTATTCTGCATCTGTTATTGTGTAAAATAAAAGTTTTGCCTGTGAAAGGCTCATGTCGGCCGTTTTTAATCGACTAACTAATAAATCGGCAGGTTTTAGTCCGAGCAAG
Source organism: Scophthalmus maximus (assembly GCF_022379125.1). Classification (NCBI taxonomy): domain Eukaryota; kingdom Metazoa; phylum Chordata; class Actinopteri; order Pleuronectiformes; family Scophthalmidae; genus Scophthalmus; species Scophthalmus maximus. The sequence goes on along the minus strand of NC_061533.1, from coordinate 6,408,835 downwards.
GAGCAAGGGTTAACTTATAATATATTTTGAAGTGTTACATCAGACGCCTCAGCTTATCCACTACACGGATTAAATATAGCGTGATTCCTTTACATACAATCATGATTAAATTTGTTAGTAACATCCAACCCTTTTCCACTCAAGCATGTTGCTATCTGTTGTCTTGAATGTTCAGTGGTGCTGTGTACATTGTGCTCTGCTCTCTGGTCGTCTTCTTTTTCAAATTAAATTCCCACTATCCACTGTTGGGTACCGGGGTAAATCAATAGTAAATTAGTATCAGTGGTCCCTTTTGCTGGAACAAGAAGTTACAGTCATACTGTTGGTCAATATAGGGAAGGGGGGGAGAGTGTACGTGTTTTCTGTTTGTCTAAATGAGAGAGGAGACTGCAGCGAAGTGTGGTGAACTCTGCAGCTCTAAAGGATCGTCCAGGATATGATTTGGATCAAACTGGAAAACCTGATGAAAAACGAAATGTTTGTTATGGCAGAGGATACTTCATTTCGTTTGAGGTTGGGAAATGCAGAGAATAGCTGCTTGCTGAGCTCCACGTAGTGTTTTTCTTCTTCTGTTTTACTCAAAGCCATGTTTTTCACACTTTGCAAAATGTGCCACAGGGCAAATTTAAGTCCAAAATTCATTTTCCTCCCTAGCTCAGCTTCGGCGTCATTTTTTTTTAACGACTGAGGGAGATGTATAGCTCTTGTATGTGGAGCATCAAGTATTACTCTACACTGCTTTGCTGTAACGCAGTTGTCAAACTTTTTATTGAAATGATATGTCAACTTAGTTCCACGGCAGGTGAAAAAAAACAAACTGTTTCCTGCAGACCTGGTTTGAATTCAGTCTTCTCCTCGGCAGTCTGGGACTACTGTCGTAGAAGAAGATATCAAAAGTCTTCAACATCAAGTCCAATTCAGTTCACTGGCAAGACGACCACAGTGTAATTTCACCCTCTGTTCTTCCGTCTTTTATCTCTGCTCCGCACTGAAGGTTCACACTTTGTCTGCTTCTTTTTCACACAGTCCCCTCTTTGTCCGTCCGTGTCTCTTCTTTCTGTTCCTCCGTAACATACATTCACCACTTTGACAAAGCGGTTGTGGGACAATGCTCCAGCGCCTTTGACTATATTTGACTTTGGATGCACAGGCAATACTTCAAGAAACTTAAATGTGGTAAGCATAAAGCGTCTCTACAATACAACAATATGGAATTTTGTCATCTTTAACCCTTAATGAGATTTTAGCATGATATGATCAGAAAATCAGAAGTCCCATATGTCACAGCAGTTCTTCACACAGCACGTCACCATGGAACTGAAGTTGGGTTGTTTTTAAAATGCCTTCACAGATTTAGATGTTCCACCCTGCAGCCCCCTCCCCCTGCTCAGGCCTGGCTTTCTCTTCCACCGTGTCTTTTGTTCCCGCCTCCTCCACCATAGGACTACGCCGATTCCCCTTTTTTCCGTCCTCGTCACCGCAACGGCCTCGTCCTGCCGCGTCCTTGTCTCCTCGGTTTCTTTTCTCGTTCTCCTCGGTTTCATCCGTCTCTCTTTCCTTATCTCTTTCCACCTGTCTATCTCTCTCTCGCCGTCCTCCCCCCTGCCTGGCAACTTCTCACCCTATAGCTCTGATTGTTAACCCGCCTTACAGTCAAGGGCGGATCTACAGGAATCAAAGGTGTCAGGACGTGCCAGATCTTTTCAATGCCACAATACGCAGAGGACATCATGTGGTCATGCCAAAATCAATCTGACTTCCATTCATCACCTAACCCTGTCTGTGAAGGGCTTTTGGAGGCGCCTTGCCCCCGCCTAAGTCGTCTGTCGCAAGGTCTCCGTGTGTCTCTTCTGTTTGTAATGGTTTGTCCCGAAGCATCAACATAATTCTCACTTCACACCGCTTCAAAGCTTAAAGGAAGGTTCCACAGAATCACCGACCCGTTGGTAAATACGCTAGTCCACCTCTGGCGGAGCCTGGGAGCTGCGAGGAGACGACAGTGAAATGTGGAAGAGAGCAACTATATGTTGAAGAGAAACTATGACTAATGGAGGAGTTGATTATGTTGCTGGGATGGGTTTACACGTTTCAATGGACAATGTGATACAAATGGTCGACTTTGTGTGTGTGTGTGTTTGTGTGTGTGTCATTGTAACTGCCGGTAATTTAAATTGCGTTTTTCTTGACCTCAGCCTTTATATTCATCATACCAAATTGTACTTCTAAAGTTTATCGTAAAACCAATGTCTGTATCCTAAACCAAGATCCGTATTCTATATCTCACTCAATTTAATATCTTAGACTCCACTCAACTGTTAAGCCATTTAGAAAAACAAATGATGTTCGGCAATTGTTTAACAGGAAGATAACCGCAGAAGTAAAGCTGCTATAGACATCCTAAAGGGGCAGTAAGCGATTCTAAAGCAATTCTCCGAGTGAATCCTCACCCTCATGATATCGCTCCCATCGGTCCCCCAGTCAGCGGACACGGTCCGTTCTCTGAAGGTTGACAAACAGCAGTAAAAGAAAAAATGATCACTGCCGCAGTGGCAGGTGTCTCTAAGGCCCACCGGAGCTCCCAGCCCTCTCCCTACCTCCAGCTCATCATCTCGTTGCCTCTTTTAAACATCTTTCGCAGTTTATCTGATCATGAGATTTTTCCCAAAAGGGGTTTCCAAACTCTTCAGTGCAAAACAAAAAAGTCTTCCCAACAACAACAACAACAACAACAGCACACAAATATATGAGACTTAAGTTTGTAAAAGACACATGCAGTGGATCCCAATTTAGTTTGTTCCTATTGGCCATGCTATCGTATTATAGTCAAATCAAAGTTTGTCAGTCTAATAGATCCACTGTGATTCAGAGCAAAGCAGGATGACGACGTGGCAAACCTCGTCTCAAAATTATCCTACACCCAAACTGTGGATAGTCAAACTTTGTATATCTAAGACATTTGGATTTATATTCTATTTATGTAATTGTTTTTGACTTGGAAAAGCAGAAAAACAGGTTGCAGGACCTTCACGTCACACGTCCTGCATTGATGATTTCTAGCTGAGGATAATTTGCAATCACTGTGGATGGTCAGGGTTTTCTAATCTAAAAAGGGTCTATGATTGGCAGACCGTGATAAAAAAAAAAATGCTCCTACACTCCCGCGACTCCACTTTGTTCCACGTCCCGGCGCTTTCTCCCAACTCCCTCCTCCTCAACCTCAACATGGATAAAGAGGATGTGATGGTGTCATCATTATTCAGAGGGCCACACACACTCACACACACATGCACTCAATGATTAACGGCAACAAAAGAGCCTTTTGCTGTATGGAGATTGTTATCATTTGATGCATTAATCTCTCTCCCTCCTTCAACATTAGGGAAAATTAATCACGTTCCCGCCACTCCATACTTGAGGTAGGAAATGGGGGAAGACAAAGGCAGCTTACATTTTACAAAAAGCATAGAGAGAATTTAAAGCGATGCATTCGAGGCGACGCTAGGGACAATAAGAAGACAAGGAGATTGTCAGCTGCAACTGAATAAATCACTTTGTAGTTTTATCTCTTCAAGTCGGCCAGGAGATTCAACGGAATAGATTATAGGTTTTCAAAGGCTCAAAGAAAGTGGGCAGGTAATGACAGGACCACCTTGAAACTTGACAGATGCATATCGAACTCCTTAATTACACTCCTTTGACGGCAACTCTGTAAATTACGGGCTCATTACGTCTGTAATTATGGTATAGACAAAAACAAATTGCATTGTGATGGTAAATGATGTGTGGTTGCAAAGAAACGGCAAACAGTATTGGGAAAATGTCCAATTGCATGTAATTATGAAACGTACAAGCAGTGTTTCCCACGAGGTGCAGACTGTAAAAACGTCTGTTTGTTACTACAACCGAGTTCCAATTATACGAGAGGAAACGAGCAGTCATTTTGTGTCAAAGGGTTAAAGCAAGACTCGGTTGACTTTCTAACTCCTCTCATTCACACATTATAATGGCAATTTAACTATTATCACTTCATAGAGAGGTAATTAATAAAGCTAATCAATATTCCAAAAGGTAAACTTTTCATGAGATGAGACAAACAACCCTGCTTTCAACTTTGTGACAACATTTTCTTTTTTGTTCAGCAAAAACTCAAAATCACCAAACATGGAGAATAGATATGTGGATCTCCATCACTGAGGTTGATGCTATACAAATCTCCATGTATTTCCAACAATACATTACAAATACATGTAAAGCAACTGCTAATGCATTACGATTTGACCCGATTTGATTTATTGTGTTATGATGCCATGCAAAAAGCTATGCAATTCAGAATGGTACAGATTTGTATTTGTTCAGTTCTTCTCAAGCTTGAGTTCAGAAAAGAGGAATCATTGTAAATATAAAATGATTGGACACGAGTCATCGGTCACATTTGTAGGTTATAAAGGCGTACTTCCTCTACTTACACTGATATGTAAATCAACTGGATGCTGCCGATGTAAAGATGTGAGAAACAATGCATTCTAAATTCATCTTTAACCGTATCCGGTGCACACTTTTTCCATCAGGGCAATTTTACGTACCAGTGAGAATCTGTGAATTTTTGTATCCAAAGTGGAGATTCACTGAGTTTCCACTGGACAGCAACAACAGTTTAATCTCCGACATAATCCTATTCAGACACAAGCCTCTTCAGGCTTTTGTAACACAAAGTGCAGTGAGCGGTGGCAGAGAAAATATACGGTGATAAGTTTAGCTTGTATATCTGAAGTGACAGAGTGAATCACCTCACGTGAACAATTTCAAGCAAGACTAAGTTAGAATAACTTCTGTCAATCTGTTATGACATATCCCAAATTGATTATCCACCGTAGTTTGTAGTTTGCATAACTACAAATCCTAACCTTGAGCTTTTTTTGATTCAAACCTGTTGCACCTTAAATGAATTTGCATTTAAGCCATAACCATTTAAGACCTGCAGAGTATGCGACTCACACTAAAGTTTAAATTAAATGTGTACGTTTGACCCTCTGCATTTCTTTACTGATGGATGATATGGGACATTGATTGGTGCATCGATAAGGTGACGGTGATGCCACTGAGACGAACCTTTGCCACCCAGAGATCCGCAAAACTGCTGATGGAGGAGTGAGTCTGCTTGTTGGAGGCACGAACACACCGCACATACATAAATACCTCCTGTACGTTCAAAAGGAACACATTAAATACTGCTTTGCATTAGCAAATTTCCACTTCACATACATTTTGTATTATATTTTTTTAATGTAGTGTGTAATGTGTAACGTATCCTGCTTCTGACCGGTTACATTTTGGTTGCAATATTTTAGATTTTTAGTATCCAGCGTCTTTTTACTCTTCTATGTATTTCCACTTAGCAAGTATTTGCAAAAGTGCCAAGAAGTGGGCAGTTTCCTCATTGAGACGTCTCTATGTGCACACGAGCTAAAACTTTTAACTTCTTACAAAACAGAAATATTTATTTGACTTCCATCCAAGTGTGGGAACACGGAGGAAAAAAGAAAAAAGCTAATGATAACAATCCCAGAAAATGTTGAAATTGCTGGTTAACCTCAAAGCCTCAAAGCAGCTACGCACACGCACACGCACACGCACACGCACGCCACGCACATATACATTCAAGGCACAAAGATGAAATAATCGCTTCAATTTCACATCTCTTTCTCTCAGAACAAGATTACATTACTGCCTCTTTTTGATGTCTGCCTGCGAGGTTGAGTCCGAGGGTTTGGGAGAGTTACATGATGTTCTCCTTGAACGTTTGAATTCAGACTCATGCAGATTGCAAAACTTACAAGCCCTCTATTTTACCGTGATGACTTTGCAAAGTGATTCACATCAAAACTCTGTCCCTCTCTTCGGAAAAAAATATTTTTTGCCCTCCCATCTAAATGGAAATGTATCTCAATCACCACGGATTTGTTTCCCTTCCGTTGCATTTGAACATTCTTTTTTTCCGTGTTGCTCATTGTTTCATCCGAAGACTTGAAAGTAAGACTTGGCGTTTTCCTGGAAACAGCAAAAGAATTAAACAAATATATATATTTAAATGATTCATACGAGATCAATAGTTTCTAAGTGATATTTTGATAGTCACTAAATACAGAAAATATGAATTGAAGAAATATAAGAATCCTAAAACTATACAAGAATAAAATGTATAAATATAAAAAAAATACATTCAATACTGTCCTGGTTTCACTTTGTCTGAATACGAATTGACTGTGCACTGGTGTCCAATGCATGACTGGAATCACCTTTTATGAAATGATGGTTGTTTGTTTTTTTGTGTTTAATAATCAACACTGTGGGGCGTCAATGAAAATTGAGCTGTTTCTTGGAAATGCATAGGCCAAAAGCAAATTGACGATCCCATGTCCTCATGCTGGATATGTGAGCTTTCACCAGTACAGTGTTACAGTCAGGAGTGTCCTGGTGGCATTGGTGTAATGGGATCACAGAGGTCTGGGCCCTGGAGGACCCCGCAGGCACGCTCTGTCCACTTAACCAAACACGCCCGGACACATCCTGTCCGCTAGTTCAACATGACATACTGGCTGGCGTAGTGACTTATCTACGTGTGAGCACATTTTAAAAAATACACACACACACACACACACACACACCACACACACACGCACACACACACGCACGCACGCACGCACGCACGCACGCACGCACGCACGCACGCACACACACACACACCACACACACCACACACACACGCACACACACACGCACGCACGCACGCACGCACGCACGCACGCACGCACACACACACGCACGGAGAGAAGTTAAATATCATCTAGTCACTTGTGAGCATATCTGCATGCACACAGTCAGTCTCAGTGAAGCACACACCAACCGCCCCTCTAGAAGAAAGTGTCATAGCACGGTTGAAACCTAAGGAGCAGCAAAGAAATGTCAAAACAATGTTCCATCAGCTGAAGGGGGAAGAAGAAAAGGAGCAATGGATTCGGGGTTTGAAATGTGTAACCAGGGGAGGAAGGTGAGGTGCAGGATTAAGGGATATACACATATTGAGTGTCATGATCTGCAGAAAGTTATAATAGCGAGATAACAGATTGTTTGAATGAGTCGTAATCTTATTATGACAAGATTCAACAAAGGTTTGAGCACAGCCACTTTGGTAATGAAAGAGATTGTGTTACTTGGACTATGCGGGGGGGGGGGGGCTGATTAATTCCAGAAGTCGGCATATTGGTGTGCATGCAAATGCAATCAGCGATGCTTAAATGGAAATGGCCACATGAGAGCCGATAAAAGAGAAGAGCAACTGCTTTGATTATTAAACACATCACACTTGATTTGAGAGGAAAACACTGTTCCTGTTGCAAGAACAACTATGAGGGTTCAAAACACTAACTAGTCAATACCAGCATTACAGTTTTAATAATGACAATCATTATATTAAAACCCACTGCTTTTGAAGAAAATCAACAGATCAAGAGATTCGTGAAAATTCTTTAGAAATAACACGTGATCAAGGGGGAGAATGGCACAACTCAACAACTGTGTGTACTTATTAAGTCAAGTATTGAAGCGCTCCTGCGTAGACGGGCCTTTTCTACCACGTTTTGCGACTCTGCCATACTGGCTTTTCTCCTCCTATTTTCCCCATCTTCCACTCCTTCTCCCTCCTGTTCCAATAAAGCCCGACATGCATCCGCCCTGGACAAACTCATCTCGTTGCGGTTGCAGCGCCCCGGGTCAATTTCCCTCCAAATGAGAGCATTATCCGCGACAAGGTGTCCCGTGACGTAAGCCAGTGCCCCTGCCGGCTTCATTTGTCTCAGGCAGGCAAAGAGACGGCTAAGAAGTCTCCCTGTGTTTTTTTGTTGTTGCTGCCTGATTGCTCTGTCAGACTCTGTGTTTCTTTATTTGGTCTGGGGCGTGATGAGGAGCGGCCCAACAGACTGGAACACGATGCCTCCGCTCACGCTTGAGAGACGGCGCGAGCGTGGGAAGAGGGGAGTGCGAGGTGCGAGGGAGGGTCGGGCAGGACGGGAGTGTAACCATATAACTGCGCCTTTGTTTTAAAACGCCTTTTTACCCATCCCCATCCGGACGAGTGTTTGAGCTCTGCATCAGTATTAAACCATGTCCATACTAACAATACACCGACACTGGGCATGTGCGTGCCGGTTTAAACAGGAAGCAGACTGTCTACTCCAGAGTCGGTTGCTTAGTTACAGAAATCGCTATGAACGAGAAACAACAAAGACCAGAGATTGCTTTTTTGGGGTCGATGACGAGATGGAACTTGTTACTGAAAGTAACTGTTAAACAATGATTTCAGGAAGCCAATACGGGTGCTTTACCTCGGTGTCTGCCCGTCCATACTACAACGCAGCCCAGATTAAAAAAAAATTTAATACGGGGCTATTAGCGTTTACCATCTTCTCCAATTCAAGTGCTAAAAGAACTCCAGAGATGTTGTCAGGAGGTCAAACAAAATTCGGCAAACTGATGAGATCTTACAGTCATATGTTGAGAATTTTTAGTGTCTCAAAGGCTCTTTTTCTTTTCAGTCAATAAAGTTGTACAAAGTGACACAGTGGAACCATTAGGATACTGGGTTGTGTCAGCTGTGACTACATCTTTTGCCCGGAACCCTGGAGTACTGTCTTGAAGGGTACTACGGCAGTTTGGAGATTACTATTACTTCCAAATAACATTTGAAGTCACTTGTGAAAAGAGTTCCTCTTTAAACATAGGAGGAGAAACAGTGCTCACAGCTGTTTGGAAATACCCACTTACTGTACCCACTGTACCCTCGAGTTGCTTGGTTTTTTTTCCTTCATGTCAAGGCAGTATCAGAAAATGTCCTGTGGTCGCAAGAATTCAAAATAACAACATGTCACCGTAGGATTATGGTTTTAAGTCGAAGCCGAGAGAACGCGCGCCCTCTTGGGTCCTAATGGCCAGTGGGTGAGAAACCAGACAAGGATGACGAATGCCCAAATCCAAGGAACGAGGAGCGCGTATATCTGACTGACTTTTGTTGCGTTTGTCTTGCTTCAGGATTGTTGACGGGGAAACGTGCGACAGATGGCAGAGGGTGACTTGCTGTTTGACTTCAGGATTTTTTGGTCTCAGCCTGAGCTTCAGCCTGCCGGGAGGATGAGAAGAGCCGTATGGCCGTGTGAACATTATCTCTGCCTGCCATCGCTGCCACTCTGCCTGCCGCTTCCCGCAGATTATGATCTATAAATCGGAAAAACTTCACTGAGAAGCCACAAAATGTAACTTTCAACCTGTGTCCACCACATAAAAACTGAAATAGTTACGTCGTGCAAACGACGGTGCTTTTTTAAAAAAGTGTATGGAGTTAAGGGATCATAAGAAATACAGTAAATATAAACATATAATTCGAATAAAATATTACACTCCAAAGTTGTTTTTTTTAAATGTGTATTGGTAATCTATTTATCAAAACACCAGAGTTACCACTTCATTAAACTAAACAAGCAAAAGATGGAGAGCGGAGTCTCGTGTATGTATATTGAAATGGCTGCAGGCTCAAAGCGACAGTCCATTACTCCTCAGGATTAGTCATATTGGTCTTAGAATATAGATCTAATCACCTCAGTCAACTCAGTTAATTAGTTCAAACAGGTGTCACGGTGAAATGACTACAGTAAAGACAGACGCAAGGCAAATATTAGTACTGAACACACACACACACACACACACACACACAAACGTAATGAGCGAGAAAAAAACAAACGCGGAGGAGGAAAGAAAAGGAGGCAGGAAAGAGGATTAAGAAGGAGCTAAAAGTTGGGCTATGGGTTTAACCTGGTGGAATTTTAAAATCAATAAACGACATTTACTTTGAAACACAACAACTACCATTGATCATTAGTTCCCAACCTCTTGGTCTATCTGTGACTGTAAGGTACTCGTGGATGGACGACTCCAAAAGGGTCAATCGGGGGAAATTTAATTTCGTGAAGAAGAGATGACCGACCCGCGACTGAGCAGAAGATCCCATAATCTTTCATTTTGACTTCATGTTTTCTCATGGGTTCAATTAAACAGACAGCCCAAACTTTTTTTACACTGAGCTGTGATGGCTGCTTCTGAGACAAACGTCATGATTGTGTATCAGCAACAGGCTGGAAAAAGAGGAGACTCACAAAAGAAAAACAGATGAGAAAACCCCAAGTTAGAGAAGAGAAAGGGGGAAGAGGAAGGGCGAAAAGATAGACGCAAATGAGTGGATGAACAAGTGAGGAAGGTGACTTAGGGAATTAAGCAGGCGCAATGAATGGAGGGGCTGAAAGAGAGGTGGAAGAGAGCGAGAAAAGAGGGTAGAGGATACAGGCTATGTTGAAAAGGAAGAAGACAGAAAGGGAAATAGAATGACGGAGCCAGCAGAAAGCAAAGGGCTAAAAAATCGTAGGAAGCAGAAAAGTGGCAGGGAAGCGACAAAAGGAAGGAGGGAGAGGGAGAGAACTAGCGCGGAGAAATGGAGAGGGTAGAGGGATGGGAGGATAGAGAGGAAGAGAAAAAAAGTTATTAAAAAAGATGAGGCAGCAGAAAAAAGGCCGAGAGGGGGGGAGGGAGGGAGGGAGGGGGACTGGATGGATGGGGCGTAAAAGAGGTGAAGAGGCAGAGAAGAGGAGAAAAAGGATTAAAGGGAAATGGAGTGATGGGGCAGGAGGAGGGGGAGGGGGAGGGGGAGGAGGGGGGTAATGGACGGAGAAAGCGCCTTGGAAAAAAACACGGAAAAAATATTTAGGAAAATTAGATGGACACACCGCACACGTGGGGAAGAGGGACAGAAGAAAAGAGTGAGGGGAGGGAAAGGACGAGGGGAATGGGTGGATGTGTTGGAGAAAGACGAACCAGGAAGAAGTTTACATCTTCTTTCTTGAGAGCGATTAGAAAACCTAGAAAGACAAGCATACAAGCAGGGAGAAATGGAGATGGTGTGTGTGTGTGTGTGAGAGAGAGAGAGAGAGAGAGAGAGAGAGAGAGAGAGAGAGGGAAGGAGCATAAGGTATACTGCAGGACTAAGTGGCCAGGGCGCAGTCTGCCAAATATAAAATCAATAGACACTATCTCAGTCCAACCCCCTACTGCTGAATCCATCAAAAAAAAATATTTAATGATTCCTCAGGGAAAGATGCAGCGAGGGGCACCAGAAGACCTGAGTGAGTGTGCAGATGTATAGAGACAACATGTGTGTGTGTTGTGTGCATGCACACACTGCAATATGGGCATATTGTCACATTGTCTTCTTACTTACAGTTACGGATAAAAACAAAAAGTATTTTAACTAATAACGCAGATCGTTGTATAGTTCTTGTTTAGTGTTTTGGTTAGAAAAAGTATGTGAATCTGCAGACAAGATCAACAAAAGCGAGCAGGAATCTGGACATAGCGGAGCTGGAGTCTAGTCAATGAAACCAGATTCAAGTTCTGTGTGTGTGTGTGTGTGTGTGTGTGTTCGAGCCACTTTGATTAATTAAGAAAAAAAAAGGGAAAAAAGATTCTAAAAAATCACCCACGAGCATCTGCTGATGTAAAAGCATTCGCGGGAAAAAAAAGATCTCAGAAGATTGATGATCAATAATTGTTGATTTGCATGTAGTTGGGAAGGTTTACAGAGTGGTTCCAAAAGGTTTAGATATTCATGAGTGAAGAAAAAATATGAATTGAGAGGATGGCAGTGGGGCCCAGCTGAGATGACTCCAAAGACACAACGCTGAACGCTCAGTGCGTTATAAAAAAAAAGAAGCCCAGTGTAACAGTTAAACACTGAATATAAAAATGGACGTAGACTCTGGGTCCCCAAAAGTGAAGTGCCTAAAACCCGCACTCTCTCAAATGACCAGCAGAAGGTGACTCATCCATCCATCGTCTACCGTTTAATCCACTTAAGGGTCGCCGAGAGGCGGGGTTCACCCTGGACAGGTCGCCAGCCTATCGCAGGGCCACATACAGAGACGGACGACCATTCACTCTCACATTCACACCTACGGTCAATTCAGAGTCTCCAATGAACCTGACCCCATTCTGCATGTCTCTGGAGTGTGGGAGGAAGCCGGAGGAACCCAGAGAGAACCCCACGCATACACGCGGAGAACATGCAAACTCCACACAGAAAGGCCCCGGTTGGTTTGAACCGGGACTCGAACCCAGAACCTTCTTGCTGTGAGGTGACATCACTAACCACCGTGCAGCCTGAGGGTGACTCAACTGGATGCAAAAAAAAGTCTTTTTTCTATAGAAGGCCATAAGAAACTGACTACTTTTCCTGAGGAAGCTTCACACCTGAAATGCATAAGAACAAGGCTGAGCCGAGGCAGCTCTGTAGGAAGAATGGTCCCGTATTGTCCCTGATCATTGTGCACGTCAGATTTCCACAGATATAGTAAGTACACATTTACAGATACAGTGATTACATCAAAGGATTTGAAATGACTGTTTCAGAGGTTCAATAAACACCAAAGACTATGACTATGTTTATTTATTATTATACTTTAGCCTCAATGTCAACATGACAGGTCAAGGTATCCGTCTGCATATCTGTGTATGTGAGTTTTTTGTGATCGTAATAGTGTGTATATCTGTGTGTGTTTTACCTCAGAGTGTGTGTGTGTGTGTGTAAGATGACAAGCAGTTTATGCCAGGAGTCATTTCTAGGTACATAAGCTAAAACGTTGTCGCCATTTTATGGACTTGGAACTGTGTTGATGCTGTCAAGGTCTCTTAAGTCTGCCTGACACACACGCATACGCACGTGCAACCACACTGCGGCGCAGACAACGGGAGCTAACTAAATGATTCACTGCTTTGCTGTCGCTCCCTAACACACACACACACACACACACACACACACACATACCGTTGACAAGCTGACACGAGACTGGTGCGCCAAATCATGGCCTCTTAGCTGCTGCACGCTATTATTTGGAGTAAATAGGAAGGCATGGGGAGGAAAGGACAGGAAAGCAGAGAGAGGTGGATGAGTATAAAAGATGGAAGGAAGGGGGGAATGGGAGGAAAGGAGAGAGGATGGAGAACAAGGGGGAAGAGAAGAAGAAGTGAAGAACTGCAGAGAAGGAGTCTTAGATGGTGGGATAAGATAAATAGATGGAAGGAAGAAAGATGGGGAGAAAGACAGAATGAGTGAGAGAGAGACGGAGAGAGAGAGGAGTGTAAATTTGCACCGGGGTGAAATTGAAGTAGCTTTGAAAGGCAATTCAGCTAAATCAATTTGAAGTCCTTCATTGAAGGACTTGGGGGATATCTAAATAACTCTGCCAATCTCAGAGGTATGCACGTCCGCGCTCGCGCACACACACACACACACACACACACACACACACACACACGCACACACTTTAGGCATGTAAGAATAACACCCTCCCCACATACGCACGTAAGCAAACTAGTATCTAAATGTGTGAGCGCATACAGTATGACCTGTTCAGAACATGTCAACGCTGGAGAGCCGTGAGAGAGGCCGTCTGTTTTTTACGCCATGTATGAGAGTGCGGCAATTGTTTACACTAATTTCGATTGAATGCTGTTTACTCGTGAGTTAAAGACCTCTGTTCAATCAGCGCTGGGCTGTATTCTCAGTCGTACCAATTAAAAAATGATCCCAGTTTCAAAACTGGCAATAACTCGCATCATTTTTTCCCCCAATGAAGCAACAAATAGATCGAAATAATCGGCCTGATGGCCATGAAAGCAAAATCTGTCCGAATACCTTGACTCGGGCAACTCCTTTGAAATGAGCTTACCCAATAGCGTGGTCATGTTTATTCAACTAATGAATCTCTAATCACGTCATCATTAGACAATGACTCCAACCTCCCCTCAAGGGAAGTGTTGGCTCGTGTCACAGTTTGGCAACAGTATTTATTGCGACCGAGTCTCGTCCATACCAATGCGTCAGTGCTGGGTTGTGAGTATCAATGAGCTGCTAAAAAATGCAAAAGTCCACATATGCAAATACCCTGCCACTTTAAAAACAACCTGCCAAACAGGAAGAATAGTCCAGGATTCCGAAATGTGTGCCCCGTTTCCCGGAAAAAATGACTTGCCCATAAGGCAGAATCGCCCTGTATGCCAGGAACACATCACTCTGCTGACACACAACCATGTGTAGGGCATTTTCTGTTCTGCAGAAAAATTCTTTTTTTTTAATTCATTATTTGTTCAATTTTTCCTAGTACTGATTACAATTCAGAGTAAATGGTTGTCTGTCCTCTGTGTCAGTTTAATTGTGTCACATATTCATGTGATATTCACGCATTTACATATTCATGTCATATTCACACGTTTACATATTCATGTCAAATCCGCATTTGCGCGATCAAATTGTTGTGTCAAGTGATTCTGATTGGCTGATGAGTCGTGTGAATTAGTGGTATTGAAAACCACAACACTTTACTTTTAGCCGTCGTCGCATCACAAGCGCGACAGTACCCGTTTTCGCATCGATTTTAATACGGCCAGCGTCATTTGATTGTCAGTCGGTCCCGCGGGAGAATAAATCATCCAATTAGCACTGAGCTAATGGGCGGGATTTTAATTAGAGCTGTCAACGTCCCCGCTCTCCCTCTCTCCGTGTTATTTCAATAGCTATTCATCTTTTCTTCTCTTTTTTTTTCTCCCAACACACGGTTTTTGTTCTGCTGATTACTATTCCCTAGGGTCTGTTCTCCCCGGCTTCGTAACACAGACACACCACCCAAAGCGCGCACTTTTCGGTTACACACACACACACACACACGTGCACACGTGCAGCTAAAACTCATCATCAAAGCGATGCTTTGTCAAATAATTATTGAGGAATGAGAGCTGAGGGAATACAGAATGTGATGGTTGAAGTTGTAAACAGTGGGACTTGATGTCACTGTATCATCTTGTATTCACTGCAAAGTGTTGCAGTACAAACCAAGAGGGAAAAGTTGAGCATGTGGTAATCTGTGATCTAGATATGTTAATGCATGCTCATTTTTTCTGGGTTGACAATGACTTTGACAATGACTTTGCTTAACGTGAGCGACGCGAAGCAACATGCTCTTGTGTTTTTTTAAGGGAGATGTATTATGCTTCTTTGCTATTTTTCCCTTTCCTCTTTTTTTTGTGTATGTACAGTAAAATTTCGGCAAGTTAAAAAGCCCAATGTAGGTAGTAAAGGGAGCTCCTCCCCCCGACAGAAAACACTGCTCCTGGGGCTGTCTGTAGAGGTTGACCAATCACAACAAAGTGGGCCAGCCGCCCAATCAGTAGCCTGGGCTTTATCGAGAGGGCGGGCCTTAAAGAGACAGGCGCTGAAACCAAGCATTTCAGGCAGAGGCTGGAAAGATGAGATGGTAAGAACGGACAGTATGAGGAAACTGATGCGTTTACTGAACTTTAGAGCATTTACACCTTTTCAAGTACTAATCTAAAATAAAGTTATGAATCTGAATATGACCATAATAGGTGTCCTTTAACTTCTTTAAAGTTGTGTTAGTTTATTTTTTTGACTAATTGGGGGCAGTGAAACAAACAGCTATGAAAAACATGTTAGGTGACCTTTGTCGATATCAAATCTGACCTTCATGTTACGCTACCAAGAGCTTCCGTTGTTATTATATAAATAAAAACATATTGTAGCTTTAATGGCTACCACTAGACAAATGTAAAACACTTCATCCAGCCCACGGGTTGTTCAGAGTTGTGATTTATTTTAATTTAAGGACAATTTTATTTAATACTCAATTAATCCACAAGTTGAAATGTAACAGGTGTCTTCCTCCACTACACACTTCAGATCTTGCAGCTGCCAGCCCATCTGCTGACAAAAACCAAGATATATTGTTATGTATTTCTGCACGCTAATCGTTTTTTATTTAGAACAAAGTATCTCAAGGCTTTAGTGCAACCTGTCCGAGCAACGGTGGTGGGAGCAGTTGATTGTCGTTCCTTTCCTCTTTTTGATTGACAGTTGAACTGTTTCAGCTCAGCACAGAACATTTTTGACAGTATGAGGTTGACGCCTGAGTTTGAATATTTAATCATTATGTTAAATAGATGCCTTTACAGTCTGCAGTGGATTTTTATTTTAGAGCACCTGGGTCGGTGTGATTTAACGGAGCAAACGTCTGTAGAAATTAGAGCCAGGCATGAGAAGAAAACATGAGAAGGAAGTTTTTTTCTTTTTTCTTTTTGCATTTCAGGATTGAAGTTGAAATGCTATTCTGTTAATGCACAAAAAAGTGCAACTTAGATATATTCAAATATTTCTCCTCTGGCTTAGTTTGACTTTATTCTCAACATTTGGTCTTTATTCTTAAAATGCAGTCTAATGGAATCATACACTGACAACGTTAAAAAGTGTAACTGGTTTTACTATATTGGCAGATAACCATAAGCATGACCTGTTTTGAAAGTCAGTAATGTGATCTCAAACTTATTCTCCGTGGCTCGATTGAGTCGAACATACACTGATTTGCCATAAAAATTAAAACCGGTAACGTGTTTTAACAATGTGGATGTGATTGGTGTTTGTAGAAGTGATTACAACTCTGGCACTGCGCTGCCCAAAATGTTCTTCATGGTCAGGAAATGTAGTCAATATGATCTAAAACTCAAATTTGTTTGCTCCAGAGCAAAGAGAAAGTGGGATTATCTCAAAGACTGTGTGTTTGAGATAATCACCGAGGTGTTGCAAATATTAGCTTCAGCATGTGCCTCAGGAACAAACAGCAGCAGCAGCAGATATGTTCTATGTGTATCACTTATTACAAGATATGTTTTCTCTAATAATAAGTGCAGGTGGAATGAAAATAGCTTCAGGGTATTGATCTTGAAATCAAACCACATACCACCATTACCCTGCCAGCTCAACATCTCTCCAAGGTAAAACTTCAATTTCCAGGAAAGTTGTAATCAAAAGATGCTTCTGCAAAGCTGCACGTGCTTTAATTGCAATCGTCTGCTTTACACCGAATACAGTACATGTCACTCTTATTATTTTCACAACCTTATATAAAACACTGATTTATATCAAGACAGGCAATATCATAGACGCACGGGGCAACGCTCGTATGCAATTACGTACATCAGCCTCATAATTGGTCACGGACCCGCGGTAACCCCTCGACTGTCCACCGAAGGAATGTTAATATAGTTGTATGGAAGCCGGTGGCTGGATGAAGGCGTCGGCGTGGGGAGTCGGACGCAGCTCCTAATTGAGGTGATAAAGGGTAAGTGACGGGATCGGACCTTTTAGACTTACTCGATTGGATGAAGTGAACAGGGAAGGAGCCGCTGCTTAGATTTTAAACGGAGAGAAAAGGCAACCGAGGTTAGCAGGGGGAATATATGAACAGACAGAAGCCAAGATTGCGGCATTGAGGAGACAGTGAGCGGGGTGGAGGAAGATAAATGAACAAAATACAACTTTTTTTTAAAACATCAATCAGGAAACCGTTGCAACCTGTAGCAAAACCGAGTGTAGACATTGTGACAAAGTTACACAACTTCTCCTCCAGCCATCAACTCATTATTACGCCGACAAATGCAGCATTTGTAAAGACTTGCATGGGCATGTGTGTGTGTGTGTGTGTGTGTGTGTGTGTGGGCGTGCGTTCATCTGTCCTTGTGTTTGCCAATGAAATGATATGAGAAACATTACCACGGATGTCTTGGTGATGACAACAACTGCGACCATTCACTTTTTCTCCTTCCCTCTCTCTCTCTGGACCCAAGCTCGCTCGCTCGCTCTCACTATCTCTGTTTTCTCTCTCTCGCACACACACACACACACACACACACAAATACACATACACACACATTTCCACTAAGTGTGTCAGCAATGTAATGAAATGCTGCTGAAGCAGATTAGTTGGCTTTACTGGCTGAAATGCACATTGATGGGTATCCTGTGTGTGTGTGTGCGTGTTTTCTGCTCCGCTTTCTGGCCTCTCTGTTAAAGGGGAAATGTACTACCAGCTTTTAAATTAGTCACACATCAGTGCAGGCATAACAAACAGTGGCACACACACACACACACACACACACACACACACACACACACACACACACACACACACACACACACACACACACACACACACACACACACACACACACACACACACACACACACACACACACACACACACACACACACACACACACACACACACACACACACACACACACAGGAATCATGCATTGCCACCAGTCTCACATGCATCCACATGCATAGTAGACATAGTGGTGAATAACAATAGACACACAAAATAGGCGCCTGGAATATAAATGCAATCTAAAAGGTGAGAGAGGAAGAGAGACACAGGCACAGGAAGGAGAGAAGGAAAGAAAACCAGGAAAGGAAGAAACACGTGTTAGTAGCTGCGGTGAAATGCTCACGTTGTTTTTTTTATGGGGTTTTTTTTTCATTCTTATTGAAATCTTTCCAGTTACTTTGGGTTTACATAGGATGTGATTTGATGTGGTCGGTGTTAACATGTATTTAACTCTGCCGGCTTTGAGACAGGCACGGACAGTCACGAATGCGTTTGTCATTAAGGAAACTAACAGCAGATTATTTGAATGACATTTTAAAAAATGTTATTGAATACTGTAACATCGGAGTCTTGGAATTCATTAGTATTGGTACGGTAACAAGCAGAGCGTTGGATGAATATGTTTTGGATTTTCGTAAACAACCTAAGGAGGGTTTGAATAATCTTTACTAAAGTATGACCGTCGAGGGAAATCCATCGCACATAACCTGGGGGTAAAATTGTCTTTTCTCGGTTGTATTTTTGGTCCAGAGGTGGTTAAATGCACTTTGATGGAACATGAACCGTTAGGGTGATTTTGTGTGAGAGGGGGCGGAAAAAAAAGGAGCCAAGGAAATGATCTCTGTGTCCATCAAAGCTCATTGGTCGAGGCCATAAAAGCATAAAGAACTACTTTGCCGCTGACGGAGACATTACACGGTCGCTCTTCTTCCATGCAGTAATTAGCTTCTTCTCATTTTCCCCCTTGTACAAACCTTTGTGTCACTCTCACCACGGTGTCATCGATGTGGCGTTGAAATGCCCACTGTAAGGGAGGCAGCCTATGAGCTGACTGACGTAGCACTCTAATGCCAACGTTACGTAGGTTTCAAAAATAACAAAAAAAACTTGGTTCAAATTCATTTGAGCTCGACTTCCCTATATACAGTGCTCAAAAAAAATCACACATCAGATGTTGATGAACAAAATATTCAAGTTTAAAATCTTTACTGATGTGCATTGTATAATTCGTTGAGAACAAAATGACGTAGCAACGGTCAACGGAAAAAAACAAAATCCTCGAACCCGTTGAGGACTGGATTCCAAATCGCGTCGCTGATCCGACTTGCGTGAATTCTATCACGGCAACTTGTAATATGACCCAGTAGTGTGTGTCTGTGTGTGTGTGTGTGTGTCTTCTCTGTTGGATTATACCGTAGTGGCAGCTATTTTTAATCCAGCGCACAGGGAGGAGAGACATTTTTCGGCGATACAAACATCAGTCTTGATATCACATGCAGTCGCCTTGAAATCAGATAATGCTGGAGACAGAAGGAATGAAACGCAGAAATACACATTCCTATTCATCATTTGGCTTTGTATTTTATTACCTCCTTTCAATGAAAGGGATGCAAGGGATGAAGAACGGGCAGAGTGATGTTTCCAAAACAAAACACACACACGACTTCCTTTATAGAGCCTTTTTTATTTCACTTTCAATTTGAGCTTCCATTGCACATTGTGAAATATATTTAACAGTTGCTTTTTTTTTACAGCGGGAGGCAGTAGGGAAATCCTCCCTTATAAGTCACTCGAATATCTTGGTGTGTCCGACATCGTTCCCCATCCTCCAGGCGACCCGGCTGAGGCTGTTCAGAGCCCCGGCTTCTGTCCAGACGGCCAAGTGCTCGGTCCCCCGTGGTGCTGCTCCCCTCTTGAGCCGCAGCCATCTTCGGGGCCCTCTCTGCCGCTTCGCTGGCTCTGCAAATGGCTGCGCCCCGCTCCTCTTTCCCCCAGCGCTCGCAAAAAGCTAAAACGGCTGAGGGCGGTGATCCGACTGCACAGCCCCTGCACTCTGTGCCGGCAGCCCACTTCTGCGGGAGGCTCCTGGATATTTGTCAAGCACCACCCCGCAAGATTCCTTTCAATGTGGAGGCTGTAAGTCTGCGCTCCTGCGGGACGACCTGCTCGGTGGCCTCAGACTTGTGTGTTCAGATTTGACTTGAGTTAAAGCCCTTTAGTCAAGTCAAATCTTGCAAAAGATTTTTTTTATGAAATGCTGTGAGCAATTCATTTTTTTTTAAGTAACCCACCTGCCCCCATTAGCTCCCCTGCCCTGGCTTCAACAGCTGACTATGTTGATAAATGGACCGAATCAACAGCCTGGACTGCAAGAATATAACCCTCTCCCTGTTTCTTGATTTTTATTTTTATTTTCAAAACTCGAGCACACACCTGGGTCCCCTTGGATTCAAAGCAACTGTAAAAATATGATTCTATCCTTGGCGGTGAAGGTAAAGGATAAAGGTCTGTTCAGAGTTAGGTAACCAATTCGTCCCATTCATACCCGAGGGGATGGATTTCGGCAGAATCTCTCTCCAGGGTTGACGGGGCCTCTCATTCGGACCATTGCTCTCTCGTCCGTCCGCCCTCAAGCAGCTGCTCGCGCCGTGCTCCAGGGCTCCATGCTGGCTGGTGACGTCCCTGCCGCGTCCCTGTGCCTGAAGGTTAAACAGGCTGCGAAGCGCTTCCCAAGTGAGGCAGCACAAGTCACCACTGTCGTGACCCAACATGAGGGGGAACCTCGGCACCTCGCCGCCTCCTGTCCGCCTTTGGTTCACCACTTTCACGAGGCTGCTGCGACTCGGCTTCGGTTCCGCCTCCCGCTCTCTGATTTCTCGCCGTCCTCGTCTCAGTTCCGGATGTGTGACCCTGCGGGGCGCACAACTCTTATCCGGTACTCTGACGACTATCTTGAACTGTCTTTGGGGAAAGTTTGTTTTTTTATGCCCACAGTGTGTTGCATGCCGCTCGAGCCGGCCACTCTGTGATGTGGCAGCTGACCTTCCCCTGCGAGGCCCGTCATTCGCCCGGGCCCTGCGCAAGAGCAACTGTCGCTGCAGGTGCCGCGGGTGATCACAGTTCCCTGCATATTATTTAAGCGCTTAATGTTAAATTTGGTTTGCAGCTGAAGATATAAAACAAGGAGACAACAAGTTTTTTTTAGCAAGAGGAAAGAGAGAATGTGTCAGAGAGGGAGAGGGAATTATTTTAGCAAGCAGAGAAGATCACAGACTCTTGACACCCTCGACACATTTACCTGATACACACCTTGATATGAAGACGGCAGGGTATGGAGAGGGAATTTTTGGTGGGAGTGATAAAGTGTGTGTCTGCCTGTGTGTGCAAGAGCGAAGGAAAAGTATTTCAGAGAGGGGTTGTGGAGGGCGCCCCTTACTTAATTCATGAAACTTCGGACAGATCAGGCCACAAAACACACATCACTAACAAATATGATATATTCATAATTCTAATAAGTAAAAAATAAAACTTTCATCCTTAGTTTTAGGGAACAAATGAGTGGGGACGACAAGCCTTCCAAACCAAATCTTCTTTGTGTGTGAATGTTTTGTCATATCCTCATCATCGCGTCTCACTCACCAGGCATTAGATCTTCATATTTGGCCATTACGGATCAAAATGAGCAGCTCAGCGAAGTCGCTTTGTATGGTGCTGGTGAATTAATGGGTCCCGGTCCTGCTGGTGGTGAGTGACGCCTTATCAACTGCCAACGTGCTGCTAAGTGTTGAATGCGAGAAGCCCTTTAAAGAGCAGTAGGATATTATTCATTTCAAATGATTAAGCTGAGCATGTCTCCACCTTGATAAAGACACAGGATTAATAACCCTCGACAAACGATTGCATTGACTTAAAAACACACACACACACACACACACACACACACACACACACACACACACACACACACACACACACACACACACACACACACACACACACACACACACACACACACACACACACACACACACACACACACACACACACACACACACACACACACACACACTTCAATTAGCACGCTTACAACAGTCGAGTTCTCCAATCAGGAGAATGGCAGAGCACACAGTAGCAGAGCGGTGTTTCACCCAGGCTCCTTCTGTTTGCATTAATTCCAGGTGTATTAAGACAGAGTTCACATGAACAAGACGGAAGAGATGGAGAGAACAGACTTGGAATTTTTATTTCCTTGTGAAAAACTGAGAAAAGGACAAAATATTGAGAGAAAAAAAAAGTTTTGTTGGTACAACTGGATTATCAAAAAGAGAAGAAAAGATTTGTTTAGGCTGGTGGAGGCAGTTTACAGGAATAGACCCTGATGTCATATTCATCTGTAGGATTGCAAAGCATAGTTTTGCATGTTACATGCCTCTGCTCCACCAGAAAAAAAAAGCATTTCAAAGAGCAGTCTAGGTCGAGGTCGGCACCCTTAGGCACACCGCAGTGTAATCATTGGCACACTGTAGAAATGCGTGAGACGATTTTAAATTCTTTTCATTTAGCCTTTTGAGAAGTGCCCTCTCGAGTGCATGGCAAATCACATCTTAAAACAAGCATTGGCTGCAGCAGGACCTGTCTGAACAAGACATGCAGCAGGTTGATGGGGTAAATGACCTAAACTGATCACTGCAATGTTCTAACGAGAGTAAACGTTACTTTTAAATGTTGTTCCGCTGCGTGTAGTCAGTATGACTGGAATGAAATCCAAACGAGATTCTGTCATTTTCGATGTGAAGTATTTAGTGAAATGGAAACATGCATCATCCATCCATCGGTGCTCAAATAATTGTGACATTGTTTATGTTCTCTTAAATATACGTGCATAAGGGCGGTTGATAGAAACATGCTGGTTAATTGAATTTTCTTTTTACCCGAGCAACAAATTAACAGCAACATTACTAGAGAGTGAGAAGAAAAGCAAAGGAGGAGAGCGGAGGTGAGGAGGAAAGATAAACGGATAGAGAGGAAGTCAGGAGGAAACGGTAACGACATGTATGAAGAATGAGAGAAAATGACCCAGTAATATTCCAAAAATATTACACAAAAATGTCAAAAATGATCAATGTTTTTTTTGCTCCAATATGACGGTAACCTAAATAGTTTGTCTTTGTGGATAAAACAGTCATCATTTTATGACATGCGAGAAAGAGTTAAATTAAATATATTTTATCATAATGAGCATATTGTTAAGTTATGGCCAAACCATGATTTCATGAGGTCACAGTGACCCTTGGCCTTTGGCCACCAAACTCTCTTCAGGTCATCCTCAACTCTAAATAAATGTTTGTACCAGTTGTAATGAAATTCCCTCCTGGTATTCCTGAGAAATTATGAATATGAGAAAAAACGCGAGGTCACAGTGACTTGGACTCGTGACATTTAAACGCCAAGATCTAATGAGTTCATTTTGGAGTTCAAGCCAAATACATATTTAAAGAGATTTCTTCAAGATGTTAGAGATTACCTTCTCAAAGGGGGGGGGGGGGGGGGGTGGAGAAAAGATAAATGAACTACAGTATTACATCAAGATCAAACTCATTGTCATTTGAATTTGCAAGAAAAAACAACAACAATTACTTTCATCTTGGGAACCGAAACTAGACGTATTGTGTGTGTAGTCGCAGTTTGATGCATTACAGCGATGTATCGAAAGATTAAAAAAAACAAAACAAGGACGCAAAACGCAATAACGTTCAAGGGTCAAATCTTGCTCTTGAGGTAAAAAAAAAAAATAGGTCAACAGAGTGATATCAGAATATAAATGGATGGTTTATATATAATTTTTTTTACAAATGGACAAACCTTAACCCTGCCCCCTAAAACCTGAAATACAATTTCCATCTCTTTCACGAGTGAAAATGTTTACAGGGCCCGACTCTGAACCTGTTCACCGCGTGTCACAGTCAGGACCAATTTGACGCCTGAACGGACGAGTTCAGGGCTTAAATGTCCCTCATGTTTTTCAAAGGGTGCACTTCAAACCTAAAAGAACGTGGTTTGGTTTGGGTTTTCTTTTTTAATTTAATGACATTGAGCAGCATCTTGCAAAGCATCATTCATCGTCCTCATCAAGTTTGCACGTGTGATCCTTTTCCATCACACACGCACCCAAGAACGCCCCTTCGCTCTTGTTGTTATTTCTGATTCATGCAAACACACACACAAAGATCACTCGTTCACCGACACACAACTTGATATTTAGGACATAAATATATATCCATTACCTGCCTACATACTTGTACTTGATCCCTCTTATCAAGGTAATTAGTAGAGCGCGTGGGATGTGATGTAATGTGTGTGCGTGTGTGCGCATATATATATATATATATATATATATATATATATATGCATGTATGTCAAGCTGCAAGCTCAGCAACAATCAACACTCAAACACAGTTAAGGAAAAAAATTATGATTTTTTTTTCCTCCTCAAATTGGACAAATATATATTTAAGATGATGTAGCAACCAACAACTCCGGAAGGGATTGCTCAAAGTGCAAGTAGCAAGGGAAACGCTGTTGAAATTAAGTCTACGCTTTTGAAAAAAACCACATATGTAAATATATGTTTTCCTGGGGCTGTTGGTGTCAGTGGCTGAGGGGTGGTGTGAGGTAAAAGACTGCCGCGGTAGCGGCGAGTTGTAATGTGAGAGCCTTCTCATGTTTTATGGCCCTCCGGGGCACTGTAGTCTGAGGACGTCATGTTTATGCCCCATCAATATTCCATCACCCTGGAGAGCCGGGAACCCCACACACACACACACACACACACACACACACACACACACACACACACACACACACACACACACACACACACACACACACACACACACACACACACACACACACACACACACACACACACACACACACACACACACACACACACACACACACACACACACACAGCAAATATACAGCGATTCCCACAAAACTGACACAAACAAAAAGCATGCATTGCATATTCATGCACCCCAGATTCATACAGAATATACAATTCAACTGTATTTACAATTGAATTGGGTTTCTCATTCTTCCTGCAGTAATTCTGTTTATCTCTTACTACAATTCACTCTTTGTGTTCTTATGTAAGCTCACCTCTACATCTTGTTCACAGAGCTCCAAAGGCGGGGCAAAGGCACTGCACAAAAACATGATAACGAATGATGCGGCCAAACTCACGCGAATAACCTGGCGTGAAAACAGGAGCACTAGCACATGTGGATGCTGAGTAAATACATCAGCAGTTTATATTGTATGGGTTGTGAAATCTGGCTGTCTAAAATATTCCAGTTTGTGCACCAGGTAAATATGTAATGACCATACAACTTTTAATTTTGTCATTGTTTCTTAAAATCCGCAGGAAAACATATGATGAATCCTTTTACTCTTAGCGCACATGCATATATTTATTAATTTGTTCATCCTTTATTTAGTCAGGTTGGTCCCATTTTGGATACAATAACTCTTCTGCCAGGGAGTCCTGGTCAAGATGAGCAGCAAATCAAATGAAAAAAAAGGTTCATAAATATAAATACAAGGTGACATCAATACAGGTGACATCAAAATAATACTCAAACAGTGAACAGACTCAAGCACAGAACAGACACAGAGACCCAAAAATGAACGATGGAAGATATTTAAGAGAAAGGTCAGTTGTTTCAACACAACAAGTTCCAAGAAAAGGGAGCAAACACAAGAGATAATTATCACCTAGATGTAAAAATCTGACAAGTTCACTCAAGACCTTCTGTAACTGGACTTACATCACGTATTAATCCAACGTGCTTCTCTTTTTGGGAACATGTATAACAGAAAGGCAGAGTTGAAGTGCTGCTCTCCGGGCCAAATTTATGATTTATTGCCTTGCAGTTACTTAAGTCTAATCTCAAGAAGAATGAAGATGATTAAAAATGACACATTTATCATGAACAATACATTAGCTATACCGCTAATCCTCATCAGTCATGGGGGGGAGATACACTATGCCGCTAGTCTAGCACAGGAAACAACAGAAATGAATTCAAATCTAAAACTGAGGGACACAACAGTTTTGTCCTAATAACACGTTGGCTAATATTTCCCGTCTTGTACCTCCATATTGATTCACAGGAATGTTAAGTAGCATGTTTCTGAATGGAAACAGATGTAGCTGCTGTGCTATTGAGTGGCAATATCAATACGACTGCACTGGAAAAGGTTAGCCAGCTGAAGACTGTGACAAATACGGTGTCGGCAACAAATCAGTACAGTTCAACGTTGGCCTTTTTCTGAGCAGATCTATGCGTCCGCAAAGTCTTTGTCCGTCTCTTTCTCCTCGAGGTGCATCTCTGGTGTCTTTCCCTCGCAGAGTTTACAATCACATTCATTAAAAGTTGCTTATGTTAAGCATTTAAAATGTATGCTATTGATTGATGTCATCGGCATATTAATTCTGATATGTTTGTAGATGTTAACAAGTAGGATACTGCAGCATTCGCTGCTGCTGGCAAAAGACAGAAGGAGACTTTTGATCCTGACTGATTAATCAGGTTATTAAAGACGTTCAATACCAAGACTGAGCTTTGATTTTACATGATTCACTGTGGCTGAGCTTCTCTACTCATCTTCCCTTTTCCATCTCATTTCCTCAAATCTTTGGCTTCGCTCCATACCAAGTTGTACCCTATTCATAAACTCCCGCACTCTGTATCCCTGTCACTCGGGCTTTTCCACTGCAGTTAAATAGACTTCACTTTAAATTTGAAGATGTAAATTATTGACCCTGTGTTCCACACTGTCCCACTGCTAATGCTAAACTAAGCTAACCACGTCCTGATTGGAGCTTCATACTTCATGGACATGAAAGTAGCATCAATCTTCTCATCCAACAAAAAACATTATTTCTTAAAATGTCAAGCTACTCCCTCAGGACCCAGTGACCATAATTCATGCTGGGACAATGTGTGTGAGAGAAAATTCTTGAATCGCTCCAGCAGCATAATCTACCTCTACAATGTTCATTGGCTTTTTTGAATGCTCCGCATGCTTGAACCATGTGTGAAGAAATATGGGTTCTTTCTCGAATGTGTTGTGAAATTGATTGTCCATTTTCTACTCTTTTGCTGTTAATTCAATAACTTTATTTTTTTCCGCAGTGCATACTATTCCTAAGGTTGAAATTAATGAAATTGCATATGTGTGGGGAAAAAGTGTTCCTAACATTCAAGGTTAAAATATTTTAGATATATATTTGTAGTACAAAAATGAACAACAAACTCTACAAGGCTTATACAAAAACGTCCTCCACGTTATTTTGAAATGAATATTTATTACTATATATTTACTGTATATTTATGAATTGCTTTAGCAATTGTTACATCAATGCAGTTATGCCCTATTAAACTTCTGGTCCCTCTAACCTATATGGAATAATCAGGATAAAAGGCTGATTAAGTACAACCCCTTCAATAAGGGAAACCATATTCCCTGTTTTATACTATGATTATACAGGTAGCAGAAAAGGGCTAGACTGACTTTATACTGCTGTGTTGTATTAGTTATAATAAGAAAAATAATTAAGAAATGTAAATTTCTTTGCAGATTTGCATGACACAAAAAACTAATAAAATATTACTAAACATTAAAAAACAAAAGGTGCAACAGTAGCACCGTCCTGAGCACTTCACGTTGTGATGCTGTATCGGAATAAAAGCACAGACTCAGAACAACACAAAGACAAATTAATGAGCTGTAAAGAAACAAAGAGCAATGTGATGAATAATGTTTTTAATGAAGTGCCTGGCCTGTCACGCCATTCCCTGAGACAAAGATGTACATTTTGCCCGGTGTGTCTGCATAAGAAACTCCTCGTCTGCACAGGAGCCGTGCATACAGATGGGCAAATCAATAGCTTCCTCTTGGTTTGCCATTTGAAAGGCCCGCATGGAATCTAATTTAAATCTTGACTTATGTTCACATCAATACGCATGTATAATACAGACCATCAATTTTTCAAAAGGTGTGTGTCTAAATTAAAATCCTATATTAAGTGTGTACCCACATACTTTGTTAGATCCTTGATTGTGGGTGTGTGTGTGTGTGGTGATAATGTTTGCGTCTATATGCATGACAGCTTCAGTACATTACTTGCGCAGCTATATTTCTCAGAGTTTGTTGCACTGTGTGTGTGTGTGCGTGTGTGTTGCTTCCTGACAATGATTTGAGGGATCTATGGTCTTTGAAGTGACACACTCATTCCAAGTGACTTTCACACCTATAAAGGGTCCCTTTGGTAGTATTTAGGGGGATCAGATATGGAAAACAAAGTCCATGGTGTAAAATGACAAATTGTGGAACTACATGGCTACAACCTGATGGAAGAACGCACACTGCCTCACAGATGCACCTTC
This sequence comes from Scophthalmus maximus, assembly GCF_022379125.1. Taxonomy (NCBI): domain Eukaryota; kingdom Metazoa; phylum Chordata; class Actinopteri; order Pleuronectiformes; family Scophthalmidae; genus Scophthalmus; species Scophthalmus maximus. The sequence goes on along the minus strand of NC_061533.1, from coordinate 6,380,271 downwards.
AAAACAAGCCCTCCAGAAACTTTGGGGAAAACCTTCATATATTCTACATGCAAACCTTCAAGTTATCAGATGAGGCCTTTGATAAAGTCCCTGCTACTTGTCAGACACCCCCAGATTGATTTTTGCCACGTCGGAGAAGACACAGGACATAGGCACCATATGCACAGTACACCGCGGTAATATTTGTGGATTCATCACAAGTCATATTGCGGTCGCTACATATTGAACAATGTTATTGGGGATTTTTCTCATATTGTGCAGGCTTAAGCTGCATTCGTCCACAGGAGACCGTTAATACATTGACATGTGACTACACACCAGAAATGTCAACAGGGTCACGTTTTACCTCCTCATTTAATGTCATAGGCATGTAATGGATTTGCCAAAGCATTTTCTTTTTGCACAAGGCCTCGTTATCTACTGACCCTGGTGTGTGTGTGTGTGTGTGTGTGTGTGTGTGTGTGTGTATGTCAAAGCTCTCTAGGGTGAATAAACCATTTACCAGTGCCATTATGATAATCCACACTCATTAACCCCAATTTCCTCTTTCGAGACGGCTTCAGCGTATTATAATTAAATTTGAATTTCTTCTTATACCGTCTCTCCTGTTTTGATCCGCGTATCAATGATGAAAAGGTTTACTCATCGCTGTAGTGATACCAAAGAGAGAACTGTTGCCACGGAGATGACGCTATAGAGCTTAATGTTGAGAGGAATCATAACCCTTTGTTTCTTACTCCTGTCTTTTTGTTCAAAACCACAAGAACTGAAATTCATCCCGGTGTGTGAGAAGACAAATTTAAAGAGATAACCGAGTTCCACCACTTTTACTTGGTAGGAGATGAAAAAAAAGTTACCACCAGCTGCAGCGAGTCTTTGCCTAAATTGCACTAAAAGATTGTTTGTTAAAAACAAAACAGAAGCAGTCCTTTCTAGGGATTGAGCCAAAAGTTTTGTTCAGCAAGTAAGTAAAGAAAACCAATAAAGTGAGCATGTTGTAATGGATACTGCATTTCTGTATGTGTGTATGCTTTGAGGGGGAAAAGCTTGTCCCTGAAAAAAAATGTCGATATCCCTTTCAGGGAATATCGATATCAAATATGTTGTCCAATACACATAACAATAAGTAAATAATCATATATATGTGCCCTCGAGCACTATTGGAATGACAAAGCCAATTCCTTTGTTTTTGTTCACATCAAAAATCAAAGATGATATTTGAATGTAGATGTGATAAACAACAGTATACATAATGACGATGATGATAATGTTTTGTTATTAAACCGATTAAGCATGATCACTGTTGCGCTGTTATGGCGCCTCAGTTCCTCCCTCCTTTTCTCTTTATGTAAGATTGTACTCCTCTGTCTCTCTCTCTCTCTCTCTCTCTCCCGCCATTGCTCTTGGCAGAACAGTAAAATGCTTTTTGCCGTTCATAATGGCCCCACCATATGACGCAATCCTTTGTTAATTTGAGAGTGTGATAATTGTCCCTGCGTGTTGCTGTTGTGGGGAGTCTGGTGCGGTTGGCACTCATGAAGGCAATTCCTCCGACAGCCTCCGTGAAATAACAACATGCGTCACAGATATGAAATCTGAGACCACCTGCCTTGTTTAAACCGCTTTTTGGAGAGCTCCACGGGGACAGGCAGATAAACAATATCCTCCAGAGCAAGAACATTTTTCTCTTCTTTGCTGCGCGAGGGAGTTGTTTTCTGGTCATGGATGGACCTTGTCACTGGTTTAGGTGCCAATTTTCAAGTCTATAGATTCTGTAACCATATTAATCTTGTAGTGCTGTGTGCACGGGTCTGTAATCGTGTAGCTATAAAAGCTTCGGAGGTATCCAGTTAATAAATGCATTTACTGCTAATGCTCTGTGTGTCCCTTTTAAGAAATTAAAACGCTTAACCACGCACAGGTTTCAATAATACCACACTTTAATCACATTGCCAACCTTATTATATTCTTGTCTTTTTAAAGATGGCTAAACAGGCAACCAACGTGTTAGCCTAGAAGTATACTTAATAAGTTCCTAATGTAAAGGTTGGTGTCCCTGCTTGTCACAACACAAGAATTCATTAAATTAGCATTTAATCTGATGAATGAATGAGTTTGTGGCTGCCAACACGGTTGAACTGAACGAAAGAACCAGTGCAACTTCCCCGGCTCAATACCTGGGGATTTTGAATTTAATCTCAAAATGAGATTATTTATGTTGAGGAGGGAAAGCTTGAGGGACAAACTATCTTATCTCACATATCAAAGCGTCTTAACTGCCTCACAGCATTAATCTGTCTGCAGAACTCCACCTGAATTAAATCGTGCGTTCCGGGAGAGACGCTTGTAATTTGGGGAAGCAGCAGCGCTGGTCTCAAAAACATTTGCACTACTATTCACGACGCTGCTGTAATGTTGACTTGACTGGCTGTAAAATGTGGGAAACAAGAGATAGAATATTTTTTATATAAAAACAACCAAGTAGAAACACAATCTAAAATAAAATTAGTTTGGCCGAGGGGTCATCAGGTCACATGAGCAAGATAAAAAGATATTCATTGTAAAACGAGCTGGTAGGTTGAATGAGATCAGAATGACTTTTATCACAAAGGACAGAAATGGTCAACTGTCTCCTTGATATCCTCCTCCGTCTGATGTGCTGATTCTCTGAGATTAATGTTCGATTGAATGTGATCAGCATTCATCCATTTGTGCATTGGAAAGCGTGACATCAGAACCATAGCTTGCCATGAGTTATTTGAACAAAAAGCAACGGGGAGAGATATCCGATCATCGCCGGACCTTGTGGAAACGTGTACAGCCCTTCATCCAGATGAGCAACAGAAACAGACAGACAGTGATTCTCTCATTTGCCCTAAGCTGCATAATTTTGAGTGGCAGAGCGGAAGTTTCGCGTTAATATTCACAAAGAAACGTAACAACCAGAACTTGTGTGTTCTACACTGTACGCCCCCGACAGGAGCTGTCGTGGATGAAGGGGACCCGACCAAAGAAAACGTCAAACATCTATTTGTATATACAGTCTATACTTTAAACCAGCAATGCTGCTGCAAACAAATCCAAGAGGAAACAGTTATTTGATCTAGTAGACACTCAAATTCTAGATTTAGAAAGTGTATTTTTTGGTTTGTTGACTGCAGCTGAAGACTGTCAACCAAACCTCCACTGCACAAATGGAGATTTCATCGCCCATTATTTACAATGATATAGATGTAGCGCCTAGTATGCTCTGCTTCATTTATACCTCGTGTGGCAAATCATACATTTTTAATTATGTAGATTAATATATACAGTTCTTTTAAGCTTGCGCTGTAAAGAAAAACCTTTCTGATGTCAAAATGCTCTAGGTTTGAGCAAATCTGGTCAAATTCATTGCCGTCCACGTAGCTCATATTATAGTATTCTGTCACATTGCCTGCTTGCTGTTTCTGAAGCAAATCTGCCCCACGGAGAAAAATGGATTAAGGGAACTCTGGTAAGACGATTACTCTCCAGGAGAATGAAACTGAAAAGCCAACAGGTGTTGTTGAAATAAAAGAAGCATCAGGTCCGATCATGTGTTCCTGGCAGAAAGACAGATAAGCCTAAAAGAAGACACGGCCCCTCACAGCAGAGCTCACACACACACACACACACACACACACACACACACACACACACACACACACACACACACACACACACACACACACACACACACACACACACACACACACACACACACACACACACACACACACACACACACACACACACACACACACACACACACACACACACACCTGTATTAAAATGAGGTCCTGGCACAGTGCGCTCCTCTCCATCTTGGTGGTGGTTTCATTTTTTATCTCTGTTCCTGTGATTTATATGGCCAACAGGCTGAAATGATTTAGCTTACAAATGGCTGCGCGCTGAGGAATTTCAACGTTAATTTGACCGGACATGCTCTTCCACCTTCTCGCTTCCAGCAGCACGCATGCACACACACGCGCAAATTCTGGTACATATTTTCAAGGCGAAAAAATAAATAAAATCCGCGTTTCAAATGTGAAGGGTTAAGTTCAGAGACAAAAAAAAAAATCACATACATACTTTCAATGCTGAAAAATTCAGGTTCAATAATTCATTGCCTTTTAAATTTCATAGTCTGGGGAGACAGATGTGCTTCCATGCGGTGCGATGTGTAGCTCGATGACACACAAGCCATTTGTCAGGTGATACCTGGGGATGAAAGACAAGGTTCTGCAGGAACCTTTCCTCCACCGACCCACGCACACGTGATGACGCCAGTGATCAGATGAGAGGAGAAAGTCTGAGACGTTGTACAAAATCTTAAAACATGGAGCGTCACTTTTTAGGCAATTATTTCATAACTTTTACTTTCACTACACACTGAAGTCAGGACGTGGGTGACCTCAGTGGTGGATACGACCATGCTGAGAAGTCCAGGAGATTTCAACTCTTTATTTTCATCCTCTTCCCAGAGATCACTTTCTACTGGCCAAATCATGACTCTTTCATTTTTACCCCTAAACCTGCAGCTTTGCGGAAATTTCGCTCCTATTAAACTTCACAGGACTTCATACGAAGCCTTCAGGCTCTTTAATAGTTTGACCTTCTGTCTGCCTATGACTTGAGCTCTCTGAACAACCCCCCCCCCCCCAGGATTTCTTCTTCTTGCAGTATCAGTTTGTTTTGCCAGTCCATCTGTCTCTCTCTATCAGTGTTAGGCCTTTAAGCTGTAAAGGTGCAGTCCGCCTAATAAAAGGGCTTTATTAAATACAGCCTCAAGCAAGTAAAAACAAAGTCAAGACCATCCCTAAGCCGTCAAATGCTGTCCGCCAAGGTCATCACAGTGTGTGTGAGTGTGTGTGTGTGTGTGTGTGTGTGGTCACTAGGAAACCTAGGGCAAAAACCATGTAATAGAAAGAGCGAATTAAATTAAGAGGGAAAAATGAACAGAGTGGTAACAGTTGGAAAGAAAATATACTATCAACTCTTCCAAATACTCAGTGTCTTTCTTCTCCAAATCACTTAATCACTTTTTTGCTGCCTGAAAAATACCGGCCAGTGTCAAAAAGACAAAAACCGTTAAGTATATTTTAAGGTGATAGATATGTGCATGGACCAATGTGTGCTCTGCTTTTACAACAGTTAAAGCTTTTTGAGCAAAGTATCATTTAATTGAGTGGGAGGACTTTTTTTTTTTTACAGTAGAGTATCGAATAAATGAGAATAACACATACACTAACAGTGAGGAAGTACTCAAGACGACAACATTCAATGTGATGACTAAATTATTTGTTTTTTTACGTTCATCTGTACACATGTATAACTTGTTGTCCCTTGCATTCATATTTTTTCCTCCGTCCATTCATGCTGTCTGTATGGGAAGATGGAGGGAAATCAAACTGAACGTCCATCGTGAAATTCCTCTCTGGAGTGAGTCTGACTTTAGTGAGTTTTTGGAGAGAAAAAAATTCTCGGCTGCTATTTGTTTGTCGGGCATAAATCAAATCCAATCAAAGAAAGCCCCGTGTGTCTGCTGCTAACTGACTGGGCCACAGCTTTCTCTCTTTTTCTCAGTGTGTGTGTGTGTGTGTGTGTGTGTGTGTGTGTGTGTGTGTGTGTGTGTGTGTGTGTGTGTGTGTGTGTGTGTGTGTATGTCCGTGTGTGTGAGGTTAAGATGCAGGATGCTTCACAAGCTGAGGTCTTGAAAGTTCATACCCAATGTCAGCACAAAGGATGCATGAGTGATTCTACGAGTGTCTGTGTGTGTGTGTGTGTGTGTGTGTGTGTGTGTGTGTGTGTGTGCGTGTGTGAGAGAGTGTGTCTGTGAGAGAGAGAGAGAGAGAGTAAATTTGCGTGTGCTGTCTGCAATGTTAGCACGACCTTGGTGCCCCCTCGACAATCAATCTAAGCAGAAAGTGTTGGGTTAGCCCCGCCTCACTGCCGGGGCTGAACGAATTAATATTAATCAAGCATTGATTAAGGCCTTAACACTCACCAGCCATTACTCACAACATCATCCTTTCTTCTATTCACTCCATTCTGTCTGTTCCTCTATCCTTTCCTTTTTGCGACCACCTTTTCACCTTCTGTCCCTCCTCCAGATATTCATCCTCCCTTCTTTCGTCCCATTCCTCTCTTGAATCCTTATTTCTCATCGACTGTTAAAAATAAAGGGGTGCACCCGCCCTTCATCTTCCTTGATTTCTTTCTCCTCTTCCTTCCCTCCACCATATTTTCATTAATTCCCTCTTCCAACTATCCATGTGTCCGTCCATCTGATCCTCCTTTCATTCTTTTTTGTGTGCTACCTACACGCTTCCACCGCCGCCCCTTTTTTTTTTTCCTCCCTATTATTCTCTCCATTTATTTTCTCAACCCATGCAGCAGCCATCTCTGACTTCATTCATCTATCCATCCTCATCCTCCCCTTGCGAGTCAGGAAAAAAACCCGCCCTCCAATAGGTGGAGGGGGGGTGAGAAAGGGAGTCGAGGGCATACTGAATGAGGGAGGGAAGAGGAACGAGACGGAGAGCAGGATGTTGGCAGCTCAATAAAACACAATAGCCCATTGTTCCTACGTGACATTACTCACCTGGGCAGGAATTAGAGAGAGGAGGGAATTTGGGGGTAAGAGAGAGAAGACAGAAGATGAGAAAGAAGGAGGGAGGCCAGAGGCAGCACAGGCAGCAGAAGAGGAAGCCGCCATCTGACCAAACCTCAGAGCAGAGAACTAACTTTTCTTTCATCCACCTGCTAAATCTTGAAATGAATCCCGTCTGTCACAAGATCTGCAGATACTACGGATCTGACTTGTCTAACTGTGTCCGACTCTGTGGTTTTCTCTGGACCCAACCAACATTTCGTCAGTTGTGTTTTCTACGTCGCCGGTGGGCTCCAGGAAAATGTTCTGATTTCACGTTGAAGGATACGTGGATGAAGCGAACCGTGCTCGTCAGAGCTCCCACATTTCTGGGTCCTGATGGTAAACGCAGCGAGCAGACAGATGTCAGGGAAAATACACTGTATTTGTCAGTTTATTATACTTGCATCGTTGTCAATATCAACCGAATGCTCTCTTTCTCCCACTCCCACATGTATACTTTAAGGTGTGCACACACACACACACACACACACACACACACACACACACACACACACACACACACACACACACACACACACACACACACACACACACACACACACACACACACACACACACACACACACACACACACACACACACACACACACACACACACACACACACACACACACACACACACACACACACACACACACGTAAAACTATTTTGTTGACAATAACCCGTACTCATACTCGCATTACTTTTTTTAAAGGATTTTTTTTAATTCAAGTGTGATAAAGTAGAAACATGGCGGGGCCGTATCGGGGGAACTCTGTGAATCGAAACACCGCAATTCTAAATGTAATATCATACACGATAGTAAAGACACAAATGATGAATATTATTTTCGATTTCTACATCCCCCTAAATCCTACACAGTGGACCTTTAAAAGACTCAATATTTAATTACAATGCACTTTTTCACTGGAATACTTTCGATAATTTCTAAATAAAAGGTGAAGGTTCCCTCACTTCAAAAACTATTGTTCACGCAGTGATGATGAATAATAAAAACAGGAAGAGTGTATCGCCTGTACTCTGCGGTCAGACCCGGACATATAAGACAAATAGTATTCTTGCTGTAGATACAGTTGTACACTGAGAGAGGTGAGCAGAAGTCACATAGTAATCCAGAGACCTGAACACATGTGGTGCAGAATACACAACTGGATAGAAGCAGCCCACGGGAAGGAGACGGTGTTTGGACAAGTTTGCCGAGAGGGAGCTTTTCACAGGCAAAATCACACGCATCAATAATCACTCAGTCCCCGTTTGAATCGAATATTAAAATACCATCTGTACCTGAAAATCTTCCTCTGAGAGACAGCAAAGAGGCAAAAACACACGCCGCAGCCTTGGCGTTGGACGTGATTGGCTCTCGAACCAGAAGCACCGAGGTGTGAATGTAAGTCCCAGTGTTTCTAGATTACACAATTATCTGCCGACGGGATGAAAACATCATTACCGCATGAAGAAGTTGCATTGACGTGGGTGGAAAGTTTCAATCAACAAACCTGTTGAACTTCCAGAAACCTGACATGTCTGTTAATAATTGAGACGGACAGACGGAGGTATTATCAACTGTAACATCTGAGTTAATTAATGGCACTAATGCCACTACATAGAGAAAGTGATGCGAGCGAAGGAGCGTCGCCATGTTTCTCTCTCTCACCCATTTGATAGGGTCAGTGCTCACAGCTTGTAAAATAAAAGAATTCTCCTTCCTGTGACAGTGACCCCGCAGACAAACCTTTCACTTGGGTGTAAATGATTTGGTCCACAATTTCTTTTCTTTATTTTTTTTTTATTTTTTGTGCTCTCGTCTGTTCCAAAATAAAAAGAAGTCATCTCTTTGATCTGCCAATTTAAGAAAGCTTTTTGAGATGGAAACTGACAAGGACAGAAAGAGATGTGCTTCTTTTGCTCAATCGAAAAAGAAAAAAACACCGGCAAGCCACAATCACTCAGGTGGAGAGAGAAAGAGAGGAGGAGGAGGAAGAAGAGGAGGAGGAGGAGAAGGAGGAAGAAGAGGAGAAGGAGGAGGAAGAAGAGGAGAAGGAGGAAGAAGAGGAGAAGGAGGAGGAAGAAGAGGAGAAGGAGGAGGAAGTGGAGCAGGAGGAGGAGGAGCAGGAAGAGCAGGAAGAGGAGGAGGAGGAGGAGGAAGAGCAGGAGGAGGAGGAGGATGGAGGAAGAAGAAGAGGAGGAGGAGGAAGATGAGGAAGAGGAAGAGGAGGAAGAGGAGGGGGAGGAAGAGAAGGAGGAGGAGGAGGAGGAGGAAGAGGAGGAAGAGGAGGAAGAGAAAGAGGTGGAGGAGGAAGAAGAGGGGGAGGAGGAGGAAGAGGAGGAGGAGGAAGAAGAGGAGGAAGAGGAGGAGGGGGTGAGGGCAAGAAAAGACATACTTATTTTTTTTTCAAATCAGCCCACTTTCACCCTTTGTCATTCTTCTTTTTTTTCATTATTTTCAAACACTTTTCATCTCTTGTGCATGTTTCTCCTCGGCTGCAGCAAAACAACATGGGGCGATTTATAAGCATGGCTGCCTCCCAAAATGGAACCTGACATCACATCAGCCTCTCCAAAGGGGGAGCCTCAAACACACCACACACACACACACACACACACACACACACACACACACACACACACACACACACACACACACACACACACACACACACACACACACACACACACACACACACACACACACACACACACACACACACACACACACACACACACACACACACACACACACACAAACAAACAAACAAACATAACTCCGTCCACCTGTTATTCTACATTTCTAAAGCATTACTTTATTCTCCACAATCTGGACATAATGTTCAATGTTTTAACCTCACCTGAAGACCCACACAAAGGTTTTATATCCTAGTGACTTCACACGTTGAATTGATGTGACCTTTCTACAACTTCATTAGTTAAAGCAAAGAGCGGGGTGTCAGTCTCAGCAGCCGTAATAGAGCTGTAAACTAACTTTACCACTTATTCAATAAGGAAAACTACAGTGTGAAAATCACTTTTAAACACAGACAGGGATGGATGACGGAGCATGAGCAGGAAAAAGAGAGGAACACTATGAATCCAGATTGGAAAGGATGAAAAGTCAAAAGGCTGCTGATGAAATGAAAGAAAGAAAGTGAACAAAATTATTAAAAAGAAGTGAGGAGGCAGAGTGGTGCCTCATATGAATTTGGGGGTAAATCAGTTCCAGTGGCCGCTTCCTGTAAAGCAGTTTGGCTGCCTGGAGATGAATGGTATCACAGGAGCGAACCCAGCACCACTGCAATTACTGGGCCGTAATTTTACTTTCACTCGTGTTTCTGGGTCTTGCAGTTTCGAGCGAGGCGATCGGAGGCAGATGGACGGACACAGGAATACTGTTGAGAGAAAGAATATGAAAGGAAACCCTGAGAGGCTGTGGTTTTAAACTCATTTAAATACAGCGCCTCCGAATTATAGCACCTTGGAATCTGAGGGCGTGATGGTAGAAGAAGGAAAATGAATGCAGTTTGTACAGTTACCAATGCATATTCAGGTTTGCCAGTCGGTTGGAGCAAGTATTTGCAGCATGCGTTGTCGAATTGATGATGAATTTGACTGTTGAATCTGTTGATTTGCTAATGTGAAGCAACAGTGCGTTGAGCTTTCTCGGCCACGCTCATTATGGGATGGAGACAGAGATTAAAATAAAGAATGACAAACATCCAGAGATGGACAGATGAGCCACAGGACAGAGTGACAGATCGCCTGAGCGGGAGAGGCAGAGAACGAGGCAAACGATTAGAAAACCGGAGGAGGAGGAGGAGGAGGACCTTGGCAACATCTCACAAGATTTTTGAGTAGCTGGCAAGCAAGTAAAATCAGATCCCGAATGGGTTTACTATATTTCTGGGTCTTGCAGTTTTGAAACAGGGGAGAATACACCACATTTGAGACATTGGTCAACGACCCAAGTCCACGAGTAAATGGACGAATGATCGAGTGGCCCGCTGGACTTTCCACTGCAGTGACATGATGACAAGGCATAAAGTTTCCTCCAAAGCCTGTGTGCTGTTGCAAATTAGTTTTATATAAAAGGACTTTCTATGAGACTATATCTCCTCTCAGTTTTCAGAATGTGGCGACAGAAAATACGGATAATAATACACGTTGATGCTGATCTTGATATTGTCTCTAAACCAACTAGGACAATAACAATCGTATGTCTGATGTAATTTCCACGTTATTCAGCAGACAAAGAGAGACAGAAAGAGAGAGATGAAGAGAGAGAAGGAGAGACAAAAGGGCAAACAGAGAGAGAGAGAGAGAGCCTACGACCCAGAGAGGAGAAGACGACAAACGGAGCCAAAAACCTGAGGGAGCCGGGATAGGCCAGCCCCACAAAGAACCGCTTGTCTCCGTCAAGGCTGGATGCCGGACGACTGCGAGAATCCCAGGGGGATTTCAGCCTAGCTGTGAATGTAAATAAGGCTTACAGTATCGGGAGAGACGGAGCAAACCTGAAGGGAGGATGAAAGAGAAAGAAAAAAAAAAGAACAAGTGCAGGGAAACGTCAAGCGAAGCAAAAAGTGGTTTTCACCAAGAATGGTGACACACACACACACACACACACACACACACACACACACACACACACACACACACACACACACACACACACACACACACACACACACACACACACACACACACACACACACACACACACACACACACACACACACACACACACACACACACACACACACACACACAGGGATGTAATTTGTTTCAGCTATTTGTAGGACCACCAGAGATATACAGGTACACACACACACACACACACACACACACACACACACACAGAGCCAGATCTAACTGTGCAACACACACACTAATACTGTAGCGAGACCACAGGAGGGTGTGAATCAAAGCAGAAATACGCCACCCGGTCTACGTAGGAGAGGTGCAGCGAAGAGGAGGAGGAGGGAGTGAGGCCGGGAGCTGGAAAGTGACAAGGAGGGTGAAGGAGATGGATGGTGAAGGTGGTGGTAGACGGCAGGACGGCCTGACAAGATCTTGTGTCACGGGTCGGCGTCCTACTGACAACACTTTGTTTTTACTCTTGTTGTTTTGCATCTTGTGTATGAGGGGGAAACGCCTGCATGTTGGGTTTCAGTTCGTCCCCTGCAAAACGACACACTCTAAATTTCCTGAGATAAAGTCAAACAATATGGCCAATAGAAATATATCACAATGCAAAATTCTCAAAGTACTAATATGAGCTGATGTGCCACCAAAATCAGAATTCTTCCTAAATTTGCTGTTTGTGATCATAGACTGTATAAAGAAACTGATATGATCACGGGTCTGGAAAATGAAGCCTGAAGCCTGTATAATCTGGAATCACCAGCAGAGGGCGACTCCACCAGTTGCAAAATGAATTGAATGCACTTTACAGACTGCTCAAGACACTTTATGGGAAGTTCCACAGCACACATTTTTACTGCTCTGAATGATTGTCTATGTGATTGTCTTTTATGTACTTTTATATATGTCCTTTGTGTACTGTATGTTCCTGTTTGTGTACTGCCTTTGTAACCTGATTGGCACTAAGACAAATTCCAATCAATTTATTTTGACATGGCAATAAAGTATTGAATTGAAAAGGAAGTCAATTTCTATAGAAATCTATGAGAAAATGATTCTGCTTCTCCCTTAAATTTACAACACCAGTAAAACATTTCCAGAGAAGTTTATGGTCTCAATCTGTAGTTTCAAGTCTTCTTCAATACAGCATGATGTTCATTTAGTAAATTATTGTTTCATTCAGAGTAAAATATACGATATAGCACTGTACACACTGGGGTGTGTGATTGACAGCTGCGCGGTCCGTCCAATCGGTGCATGGTTGCAGGTGTAGGTGGGCGCACAGTCAGACCCACCCCCGAACTCTACATCTGTTTGCCAAAAAACAACAACATGGCGCTTCGACTCAATTTATTTTGCCGCTGCTATCATGACTCATATCGTCAAGCAATACAAGTGAGCCATGACACTACCTCCACCGCGCTGCACAGATGAGCTTGTATGTTTTCGATAATGAGCACATCCTCTCTTTCTCCATAGTCTCCATACTTGAGTCTTTCCATTCCTTAGGCAGAAATTAATCTTGGTCCGTGCCAAATGTGCCAAATGCTTTGCAGATCGCCTCTGTGCGTCTTTGCAAATTCCAATTCAGACTTTTGGTTCTTACTAAAAATGAGTGGTTTACATCTTGCGGTGTCACCTCCATAGTTCTTGTTTGACTGGTGGATTGTGATACCTTCACTTCCCTGTGGACGTTGGAGGTGACACTAGCTGTTTTTTGGGGGGTTTTCTTCTTTGCAGCTCTCGCACTGTTTCTGACATCAATTGCTTGCTGCTGTCCTGGGCTGACATGCTCCGTGTCTGTTGCTCAGCACACCTGTGGTTACTTTCAGTTTCAGGACATTTCAAATTGCTGTATTGGCTATGACCAAAGTTTCTGCAATTGGTTCCGATCGATTTTTATTCTCTCTTTTTTTTTTAAACTGCGGAAATGGCCTTTTCTGCCACATACAGGTCGCCAGCCTTCCAACAAATTCTGTCTTCCCAGGTGAAAACCAAGGCTAGCACCAAGAGTGGACATTCAGAGCCCATTTCATGTTGAAACAATCGATCGGTCAGCGATGGCCATAAATACCTTTCAGAAACTTCACAAACTTCCCCCCTGGACCCATTGGATTCCGTCTGAACTGCACACACTGCTCTCTGGGGCCGTGCACACAACACTATTGCTTTTACTTTCAAGACATGAAAATAAGAGACACACACCATTACCAATCCAAACTGAACACAAACATGAAATGTATCCAAACCACATGGCACCAGGCTGTTTATTACAAATGCCTAGTGAATTTCCTTGTGGCCTACACATTACCCTGGGACCTATACAACCTGGTTCCCTACAGAGAGTATTGCTCAACTTTGATATTCGTCTTGTCACTTGGTAGAACACTGTTTCTTTTCCTCAGCTTTTGTTAGCAACTTTAGTTTTAAACTATACGACCATGAACTCCCTCACATTTATTGCTTGTGTTGGTTCCCTTAGTTGGTTTCCTCTGGAGCTATCGTTCAAATACTTGTTTGGCTACTAGGTGTGTATGTAAACCAACCTAGACCTTGATGAGGTACGCTCTGCAGAGCAAGATATTCAAAATTCACACAATAACTTGCCCCTTGAAAATAAATATGATCATCACAATCGCAGGAATATCTCTGACAGACAAATGTCCCTATAGATGTAGTGGCAGAATATATATTTATTCTGCTGATAGTTGTTGTTTATCAACATGTGCAATTTTCCCTTTTCAATTCATCCTGTGGTTGTTCTGGGTTCACTCTATTCGTGCCTCATTTTGGTGTCTTTGTTTTTCCTCTTCCTTTAGGTGAAACTCCAGTTGTCGTTAGAGAAGAGTGAATGGATGAGGATCAGTTTAAGGTCGACCGAACGTGCCATACATCACACGCCTACGGAACATATAAACACAGCATGCATGTATGCAGTCACATAGGTTATTAGTATAGGCTTACACACACACACGCACGCACGCACGCACACACAGTCATAAATCAAGGCAGACCAGGGGAGGTGGTGCAGATGGTGCAGTGGGGTCGGTTGAACAGGCAAGTACCTGAAGCTGAGGTATTTTTGTGTTTAAGGGTGTGTGTGTGTGTGTGTGTGTGTGTGTCAGTATAGAAATAATAAGGTTGTGCAGCTCAACTTGCAGTGTGACCCCTGTCCTGATTACTGTGTGTGTACATGTATTGTGAATCCAGGAGTTGAGCCGGTGGATTTAACTGCAGAGAAATAGTAACATGTGCACGTGTGCACTTGGTTCGGGGGACTTTGTGAGTCAGGGCTTTCCACGAGGATACGGAGCCAGTGGGGAGAAATCAGCCAAGTGGAGGGGTCCTGAGGGACCGGGGGTTATGCCAACCCTGAGAAAAAGCCCAGATTGGCATCTGGTACATTCTAATCCCACTATTCCCACTGATGTTAAACATTACATATTCTTACCTAATTATTAACCTACGGTATAGTCAGATTATTGTTAAGGAGAGTCTCAGACTGTAGGCGAGTTTAGAATCATTTGTCAGATTCATGGCAAACTAATATAATGAATATTTTAGTTGGTTACTTTAGAATATCACTTCTAGATGTTTGTTGAAAAGGTGGTTTGATAAATTGTCCGTTTTACTTTTCATTGCCTTGACAGTAACATGCATATTGTCATCAACTCGGGTCTTGTTCACGTCACCTGGTTCACTCTGTCCACCGCAGCCTCTGTACTCGCTCAATGTGTGTGTGTGTGTGTGTGTGTGTGTGTGTGTGTGTCTGAATATACTTGTCAAACTTGGGGAATAAGAGAAATAAAGGCCTTTCTCTAAAGGAGCAGCCGATTGGACTTCAATGAGTCTCTGGCTTTTTGGGGCAGTAGCTGGAGGTTATGAAAATCTCTACGAGCGGGAACATTTCAGTTTGAGTCGACGAGTTTGGTTCCACAAATTGTCGTCATGCCAGATTTAATGAGGCCATTACTGCAGCCCTTACACAGACTGCAATTCAGCTGTGTTAAGTATGTGCATCTCTTCTGCATGTATGAGGAAATATGTTTGTGTAAACCGTGAATAACGCCACAACCTGTTAACCCCCTGATCTGTGAACATGCTAAGAGGCTCCTGTGTGTGCGTGTGTGTGTGTGTGTGTGTGTGTAAGGATAACATCTATTAGCTTGCAAGCTCACAGAGCTGTGGATCACCAAACACCCTCAGTAAGGTCACAACGATTAATGGTCCATGAGCTATACCAGTCGGATGTTTGTGTGCATGTGTGTGTGTGTGCGTGTGTGAGCGTGCGTGCGTGTGTGTGCGTGCGTCTGTGAATATAAGATGCTGCCGTACAGCAAGTCAATGTTTGTCTCACACACCAATGCAAAAACATTTACAACACCCAGCTGCGTGCGTCTGGGTGTGTAACCTATGAGTCAACAACTAAACTTAAAAATAAAACAGGAAACTACAATTGCTAACTGTACGTTAATTCCCTACAGACTTACCCAAACCTGAACCACTGCAGATGATGCTAAAGTAACAGCAAAACCAACCAACAGGCCAATATGACAAAACCTTGATTCATTTTTTAAATTTTGATGAATGCACCAGTAGCAAAGTACACAAGGGTCTTTGTGCTTTTGGATCCGCCAGGACAACTTTTATCAATTGAATTAATCAAATTTTTTTTCTTTGAATATTCAAAACCCAATTGGAATCCCTTGGTGGTCACCCTGATGGCAAATGTGGCCCTTCTGGCCTCACCCTCTCTTTTCAAAAAAGAAAACACACACTCCATCACTGTTAAATCTCTACTTGCCTGCAGCCATAAATCACACAATTTAAAAAAAAAACACATACTCTCCCTTGCTCTCTCCCCAACGCAGATGGTGTAGCTTAAACTCACGCACACTTAACGTACAGTATTTCCTTCAGTGGCACTTTTATTCATCTCTCTATCTCACTCTCTAACACACACACACACACACACACACACACACACACACACACACACACACACACACACACACACACACACACACACACACACACACACACACACACACACACACACACACACACACACACACACACACACACACACACACACACACACACACACACACACAGAGAGAGAGAGAGAGGCTCTTGGCATGCATAGCAACAGTCATTTTTCTTGTTAATGTAGTGTGTCGAATTTGCAGGGCGGCGGCGTGCAAATGAAAGGTTGCATGTCTCACTCGCTTGGCAATATGTATTTGATAAGAGCTGTAAATCAACTAGTGTAGCGGAGCGGAGCCCGCAGGGACGGACAAAACACATGTTAATGGGAAGCGGCGATAAATTGGAGTGGAATACTGTGTGTGTGTGTGTGTGTGTGTGTGTGAGCGACTGAGAGGGGGTGTGTGTGTGTGTGTGTGTGTGTGTGTGTGTGTGTGTGTGTGTGTGTGTGTGTGTGTGTGAGCAAGACAGACGGTTAAAGACATGGACGGTCAAGGTAAGAGAAGCAGCCAGTGTGTGAAAAAGTAAAAACGACGTAGTGGATGCATGTGAGTGTACTTGTCGGCACAGTTGGAATTTAAGTGTGTGTGGAAAGGAGGTGACGAGATGTGAGGTACAAGACATCTGCAAGTGCGAGAGAGGAGTGACGGGCAGGAAAGCTAGAGATGTAGGAACTTGGGCAGTTCGGGGTTAGTTGAAGTAAGGGGCAAAATAAAAACCCAGTCATCCTTTGGCCAAAGATGGATGTGACTATGATCGAATCACATCCATCTTGATTTTCAGCACTGTTGGAAATCTGGTTAGGTCCTAAAACAGTCCAATCCAGAGGGAAGCGCTTTTTGCCAACTGCCAAAAAAACACAGAAAGAAAGAAAAAATGCCACAGCACCAGCAGCTCAAACTACAAAAACGTAAGTAGCCACATAACAACTGAGCAACTAATACACACGAGACTGTCCTATAAGTTTTACTGTCAGGTGACCTTTACCGGCCCCAGTAATGATGACGTGGGCAAAGGAGGAGGTCAGATGACGACGTGAAAAAGAGTTTGGAATAGGAGATAGATAGATAGATAGATGGATAGATGGATAGATGGATAGATGGATAGATGGATAGATGGATAGATGGATAGATGGATAGATGGATAGATGGATAGATAGATAGATAGATAGATAGATGGATAGATGGATAGATGGATAGATGGATAGATGGATAGATAGATAGATAGATAGATAGATGGATAGATGGATAGATGGATAGATGGATAGATGGATAGATGGATAGAGACAGGCAGACAGACAGACAGACAGACAGACAGACAGACAGACAGACAGACAGACAGACAGACAGACAGACAGACAGACAGACAGACAGACAGATAGATAGATAGATAGATAGATAGATAGATAGATAGATAGATAGATAGATAGATAGATAGATAGATACTTTATTCATCCCAAGCTGGGAAATTCAGGGAAGGCTGGGGTGTGTGGGTGAGACCAATGTTTGTTTCCCGTGTGTGTGTTACTCATCGGTCAAATTGATTTCGGTTCTACAAAAGACAAGTAAATATATGTCAAGTCACGTCACCGCCCCTTTGTGAAGCCTGAACATAATTAACCAGATTAAGGATTTCGGTTATCGTCTGGATCGTAAGTGGTCAGACCAAGCGGCTGAGCGGCCCCTCCTGACATCCTGAATCATCGCAGGAACGCTGGAGACAAAAATGAATTACTTGAATAACTGCATTATTCAATTTTTACAGATGTAAATACTTTGTCCATTTGATTCGGAGAGGAGGAGACCTCTGAGGATTATTCATCTCTTGGTAAAACAAAAAGGCCCTCCAGAGAATAGACCCTAACCTCAAACTAAAGTGAAACAAGGCCAACCTTCAGCCATATGAATAACTACACATCTAGTTTAATCCAAAATGAAAGATGGTAAAATTATGAATGTTATTCATTTGCATTTGCTCATTAAAAGGGGACAGAATTAATGACAAATTCTCATTCAAAATGGAAGAGTATTTAAATGACATCAATATAAAAACTTATGCATGGAAACATTGATCCATTCCCAGAGATTGACTTGATTTCAAGTCGTTTTACACAAGAATAAAATCCAGCCCTCGGGGCACCAAACATCTTCATACTTCTAATGAGCAGCAAGGTTCATATTAACAACATATTAAAAACTTTTCAAAATTCTACTTTGCCATCAGGCCTTTTGATTCGAGGCCAAAAGTACCGGAGGACCCCGAGTGGACCGGTCGCAGTGACCCGGTCCGTCCTCGGCAGTTTTGGAGATACAAAAACCACACGCACTGCCACGACATCAGAGAAGCACATGGGATTTCACGCCCGTCCTCCAAGAACAGAAATCTCAGGCTGCAGTGGCCACAGGCTGGACCGGAAAAATGTAGCCTGTTCCCGGTGAATTATGATTTCTGCTGATTGCGAGCATGTACGGAAGGTTCCAGAGGCCGAACCTGCCTCGTGTCACCGACAAGGTCCACAGCCGAATGACTTCCTGGCACACTTTGGGCCCGTGACTCCAATCGATCCTCTCAGAAAAATGCCACGGCCTGTCCGAGAAATGACGAAGACCGTGCGCAATCCCTTCATGGCCACGAGTTACCAACCTCCAGCCAAACAACGCACCACGTCCCGGGGCCAAAGTCGTCTCAGAAGTGCGTTCCCGAAACGACCTGGCCAGTGAACCGGAATCGAAACCGGACAGAACGCCATTGCCAGCACGGAGGTGCAGCGGGAATAATGGAATGTCATCGAGCCAACGCGGGCCAGACTCTTTAAAGGGGAAGTTTCCCGACATCTTGCGGAGTCCCTGCCGTGGCCGACTGCGGCTGAGCGTAACAGCAGAGGGAGTATTGGTGTGGTGTTAAGTGCGCGGCGACTGTAATTCAGTACGCCGGCGCCGTCTCCAGAGATATTTCACTGTCCTCTGTTAAGCGGGAATTCACAGAGGCCGAACAACGACGTGCTCTCTGCTGCAAGGATTCCGTCGCCTTCCAGACTGGGTGGAAGCGCACGACGTCTGCAGTTCCAGTCGGCCATGTGTAAAGGAAGAATACATTTAAAAAGAGTGTGTGTGTGTGTGTGTGGTTTTTTTTAAGCCATTTACAGAATATTGTTCTGATAATTGTCCTCTCCCCCCGCGGAGCAATTGAGCAAAGAGAAGGCTGTTGATTTACCAGCGATAAAATGCACCAAGCAGCGAGTGTATCCATCTTTCTTCACGTGCAAGTCAATCTAACAGCACGTTTAACCACCGAGGGCCAGACTGGTCCCAGTTGTCATAGCTGCGTAACAATATAATGTTATTAGGTAATGTCGCTAGAAGCCTGATGACACTGGCTTTTACATACGTGTATAAATCCTTAGGAATAACTTTAAAACTCTCAAATTCCCTATGCATCTTCAAACATACACAGCAGCACAGAGCTCAACAAGGCTGAACAACTGCAACACGCGTGCGTCACTCTTTGCTGCAAATGTCAAGTGCGTTTCTGATCCCGACAAACAGCGCGTGTCCAGTGGTTTCTCCAATTGAAGTGAACGGTTTCTAACCACGTCATTCGGGGTTGGAGAAACTCTCACAAGAAATCCAGAGAACCCTCTGAATGAACTTGACACAAATCACAGACAGAAAAACATTACGCCAAACTGGTGAAATGTGACAGTGTCGAAAGCAGAGCGGCAACAGTTCATCCATTAACCCATTAGTAATCCATTAATGGATTAATGGATTACTAATTTTGATAAGTAGTCTTCATGGGGGAAAAGTCTTAATTCTCTGATTTCAGCCTCTTAAACGTGGATATTTTCTGGTTTCTTTGATCCTCTGTGACAATAAACTAAATACATCTTCGGTGCGTGGACCAAAAAAAACATCATGTTGAAGTTTTTCCACCATTTTATGACATTTTATGGACCAAACAACTGATCGATTAATCGAGAACATAATCGGCAGATTGATCGACCGTGAAAAATAATCGTTAGTCGCGAGCCCTAATCAAAAGCCCCCGGCAGGGCTCGGAGTACGACAGCGACGGTCCAGTAGGCCCACAAACATCAACCACACAGCATGGAGTTCAACACACGGACAGTGAAGGACACGGACGGACGGACGGAGCATCTTACCTTGACGTCGAACTGCGTTCTTCTCTCCGTGGTGGAGCGACGACGTGGTCCTGAAAATCCATTTGATGGTCCAACTCCGTTTGTTGGTCCAACGACTTCTCTTCGCCTCCCTCCATTGTTAGCTGGCTGACATTAGCCCATGTGATTAGCACCAATTGAAGGCCTTCGTCCACTTTTTCATCTGAATGCTGTTTGTTGTGAGGAGAGACTGTCTTCTTCACAACCCGCCTCTGTCTCTGTCTCTGTCTCTTCCCTCATGTACAACTGAGCCCGTGACTGGTGTTTGAAACCTCCCGGGCTTTCTTTTTTATGAACTTCACCTGGGCTTCCTCCATTCCCTCACCTGTGGACATGCTGTTCCACCGTTGACCACAGCTGGGGGGGCGCTGTTTCCCTCTCTTCTCAGCACGCTCAATTCAATTAAAATAAAGAAATGTCCGTGGTTTGATAAAGAAGAACATACCAGACGGCAGCCATTTTGAAATCGTAGGTAAACACAGGTGTGAGTAATGAATTCATCAAGGCTCATTAATGTGCTTGATAACACCTGTTTACCTGTCTAAAAGTCATATTTATATATTTGTGCAATAAATGGCATCGCAGCTCAGTGCCAGATTATAACATTGATACATGTAATATAGATTATTACAAAATTGAGTCAGCATAAGTAACTAAGAAGGGACTGATGAAACTGAAAAATATTGAACGGGTCCCTTCAAATAAATGTGAGTAAGTTCAGTAGTCCCATGGCTGTTTTTTTTTAATATATATATACTTCAGATATTTGTACATACAATGCTAGTTCATTTATAAATACCGCCAATAAGGTTTGTGTCTTAAAACAAAAATTCACCTAAGATAATTAAGGTATTATATTTAATCTTTTTATATTGTCTTTTTATATCTTTTTTTTTATACAGATATGTGACATGAAAACAGTATTATTGTTGGAATGCTGATTTTAATCATCTGTGATTTGTATGTTTTTTGCGGAAGCACTTTGTGAAGCTATTTCTGAAAGGTGCTATATAAATGACCTCACCCCTTTCTCCACTATTCCATACATGCCACCATGATGCTATATTTTCATATGATATTAAGGTGTTTATCGGCATTCGGTCTTTAGGCGACGTGTAATTCAAAAGAGCTGAAGTTTATAACAGTCGAAGTGGATGATGACTTATCATAAAGTGTGTGTGTGTGGGGATCTACATTTAAATTTATGCCAAAATGAACTGTACGACCAAATTAATGCTAGATTAAAACACTAAAATCACTTGTGACGATGGCTTTTGAACCATTTAATGTGGGCCGACGAAGAGTCTGGATGTGACTGACGGAGTCAACATCAAAAAATACACAGTTTTTCTTCATGTGCATACATTTAGTCTGCTTGTCAGAGTCGACTTGTCCTACATTTCTTCACCAATGGGACAAGCACAAACAGAGTGGCACACTACTGGCGGGGGGGTTTACGCATTTATTATCTGGTAACACTTCTAATAAGCACCACATCTTTGAAATTCTCCATATTTTTTTCTTTTCATAGCATTTCATAAAAAGTGTCACCTGCTCATACAGCCTTTGACAATCAAGTTACCAACTTGTTTTTAATCATTCGCGCGCGGTCTCTGTTTTAGATTGACATTTCAATAAATGTCTGACATGTGTACACATATAACTCCTATTAACTCAAGTTCTGCCTGATTATGCTTGACAGGTCGACGCACTCTTGCAATATCTTTGTAGTGTTTTATGATCAAATTCAAAGTACCAGACGATCGCAGCAGGACTGATTGATTGATTGCTATTGTGACAAAGGTGAACCAAACAAGAAGTGAATATTATAAGACAAAGGAGCCGACTGTCACTTTTTGGTTATGGGTCTTTATTGGCCTCCAAGAACCAGGTTTAAACAATGACAATAGCAAAAAGAAACAAATCAAACAAATCACCTTCAGGGCTTGTGCACTTGCACCTATTCGACCTATGTTGATGCTCAATGCTTCATGTGTTGACCTCCCAATGTAATTACACAACGACTCAACACAATTTGAAAGAAGTCATTTTGCTAACGAAGGAGTTTTATAATTTCGCCACAGTAAAAGTCCCATTCTTTTTTTCTTTTTACAGCTTTTTATCGTTTGGTGAGCGACTTGCTTGCGCCTGTGCTTCATCCCAGAGGAATTGTTTGGAAACATGCTTTAAGTGTTTCCACCATGAAAACAGTTTTTTTTCTTTTCTTTTTGAGACGTGTGTGTTACAGTATGCAGAACTAATGTGGCTCCACGAAAATATATAAAGGAACCACTGGGGTGTTACTGCAAAATGGAGTGTGAGCGGAGACGCATACAGTGGCTAATAATGTAAAACCGTCCTCTGACAATAAGGCCTCCTTGTTTTTCTCTCAGGAAAAATAAGGCATCAACCATTATGGATGTAGATCCGTCAGACACAACGCTGCCACGCCCTGGGAACACCACACGGCTACTTGCACTGGTTACAGTGCATCACTATTGCACACTGAGTTATCGCTACCCAAAGAAATGACCTTTTAAATGTCATGAATCAACAAACACAAACCCCTCTGACGGTTGCAAAGACGCCCAACAATTTCACTTTTGAAACAATTTCCTCCTGGGAGCCGTGCCAAAGTTCGGTTCCAGCCCTCCCACAAGGACTCGATTCATCCTCCCCTCCAATCAGATGAAAGCTGAAAAAACCACCAATAGATTCACTCAAAACCAAATTTTCTTATTTGAATTAAAAAATGTACAGAACAGTCGGTTGTGAATCATGATTCAACTCACACTTTTAGTTTGTTTAGAGTCATAACCATTTTTTTTTCAAATGAGAACAGTGCTACTCTTTTACCTCGAGTGCCTATTGACCTCTGACCTGTTTGACCTGATCCCTTCACAGGGGCTCTTTGTTGCTACCTTAGAGCCATATGCATGTGTCCAAAACATACTGTAGGTTTTGGACACATGCATCACAATCAGTAGTCAAAAATATCTATTGCTTTGGTGGAGGCTGTGCAGCCCATTCAGTTCCCCCCATTTGGAGTCAGATCAGGTCTTTTATCTCTCCTCCATCCTCTGGTCTTTACGTTTCAGACCCAATCGTTCGGGTTGTGATTTCAATGTGTCTCTGTTCAACCAATGGTTGAAAAGCAGAGATGCTTAGTTTTCCGGCAGTCTTCCAGATTCGGTCTTATACACCCACTAGTAAACATCCCCCCAAAAAAACCCATTTGATTTGGTTTTCCCTTCTAAAAGTGGTTGATCTCGCAGACTCGGCCGTCCTCAAGCTCTCTTGAGTGTGATACAGGATGGATTGCCGCCGTTTTTTACATCTCACTCAGGAGGTGAACTGAATCCTATACCCTGTACAAACAACGAGAACTCAGTCAATACTGTAAAACAAAGACAGGAACATCTTTAGAAACAGAGAACCCCAATGAGAACCAATAATAACCACTTTCACATTGTGGTGGAAGATAGTAGTCGTGTACCATATTTGCGCCGTAAAATGTACAAAATATTCACCATGTTGTTGGCTAGTGACCCGCAATCGTATTCACAAGCACTTTGAAGCATGTTTATTTATTTACAACATACAGTGTACTCTGAAACAGCAACACAATTATAAATAAATATTGCAATCTTGACACTCTTACAGTTCTCCTCTTTTGTAGTTTTTTTTTGTTGTCGGTTCTTTATGACTCGTCACCTGAGCTTTAACGAAGGTGAGGCAACCTCTGCCCGTTCTGTCTCCTTCCTTTCACCTGCTCTCTCTCTCTCTCTCTCTCTTCCAGTGTGTGCTATCGTTCACCAGCAGGTCTTTTTGTCTTTTCGACCTTTGCCCTCTGCCGTTCCACGCCGCCCTCACCCTCTCAAATGTTAATTTAAATAAATAGATCTCTAGGAGAAAAAAAGAAACGCAATCATATATCCTCAAAATCTTAACAAGTCTCTGAAATAAAGAGCTACGATTAATATCTCTCTCCAAATTAAAAAATACAAAACAATTATGAGGAAAATCATAGGGAAAAACATTATATTTATCAGAAAGGACAAACAAAAGGAAAAACAAATATATATATAATTATATCGTAGGGCTTCAGAAAGAACAAACATGTTCCCGTGAACCCATTTCTATCAGTTATGGTTTTCAAGAGTGTCACTCCCTTTTCATTTGTATTGTAATGTCAGTCAGAATATCCTTTCAGCTCCATGTAGGTACTCGGGTCTGTGTTGAAGCCTACATGGTTTCTATTTTAAATAATCCTCATTTATTAAGTATTCCGTCAGGCTTTGCAAACCCCAAGCAACCTCCTCCATCTTTTTTTTTTTTTAACAGGAGACACCTCAGTCGGTCCCACTTTAGTTTATAGACAGTATTTCACAGTATTCCACTGTGCACTTTTAGTTCATGGAGTTTCTTGCCGTCGCTGTCCAGTCGCAGACACAGAGAGGGAACAGGGGAGGACCGGATTGGTTCTGAATACAGGGAGGGAGCCTCGACTATGGCTAATGTCCTTTCCTATTTGTAATTGTGCAAGATTAAATGCCTCTGTCTTGGATCCAAGGGAGAAACAGTCTTCTGTGTGTCGCATCGTCTTTTCCAACTCTTGGCACGTGCCGTTCGGGGGAGAGGGCCAGATTGCCAGAATACGCTGCTGAATGGCAACTCCCTCCGGTGACTGCAAAATGCCTGCAATTGTAGTTGAGTACTTGGAATATATATATATATATATATATATATATTTTTACACGTTGCATTTAACTTATGAGCAATGCCAAAAAGGAGATGGGTCACATAATAGAACAAGGAACAAACAGACGGTGTCTTCGCTGCGCTTCAGTGACTCATTGTGTAACGATTCAACAACCTCAGCAGGTAAGTGACACGTTTGTATATTAAAACTAGATCTCCCGAGCAGCCACAGTCAATGTTGGCAATATACCATATCAGTAAAAAAAAAGACTTATGATTTAAGTTCTACCATCCTCTTTTTAAATGTATAGTGGTTTAATAGTGTTCATCCAGCTACACACCCTGAATTTTCTGTATAGCACAATGGTTTACTGTTATTCTGAAAATGAATCATTCATAACAAATAGTGATCTAATTATTGATTTTACACTAATACTTTCACAATAAATAATATAAAATAAATTCATAATGCTATATATTGTGTGCTACAACTGATTCATGTGTGAGCTATTGATGACAGAATGCTTTTCACAGCCTCAGGGAGCTAAATTTGAGCATCCCCTCCTCGATCTGTTCAATAATGTTCGCCACACTTCTCGTTCCTTCTACTCGTCTCACGTTCCTCTCGTTCTTCCTCCCTTCATCCATTGCAAAGGCATTACAGGTGAATTGTACTCATTGTCCGGCCTCCCCCCCCCGCCTGCATTCATCCTCTGCCCCTCCGCTCCTCGGAGTCTTTCCCGTCGGTCACAGATTGTCTTGTAGCCTCTCCATGTAGGTTCTGATTTCAGACTGACCCAGGTCCATATCCTGACACACCCACTTGATGTCATCCTCGCTCCCGTTGGTCACCAGGACGGAGGAGTTGGTGTACGGGCCGCCCCCGCCCGAATTATCGTTGGGCAGGATGGTGGCGAAAGACGTGAACTTGACGCGTTTGCGCTTGGCGGCCGCGACTGCAGCTGCAGCCGTGGCTCTGGGCGAATTATTCAGACGCTCCGCCTGGCCAGCGGCGTCTTTGCCACCAGTGGTGATCGCTGAAAGGCACTGATGTGGTTCTGGGACCGATCTGGGTAAGGTTTGTCCGTGGGCGATACCCCGGTGTCCACCCGTGCCGCCGCTCCTGCTGATGGTGCCCATGCCCGTGCCCACGCCCATCACCAGGGGGTTGCCAGCGCCGTTCAGCAGGTACTTGTTCTCCTCGTATCCTACTTCATTGCGGTCGATAATGGTGGTGCACTCATCGGACAGTCCAGCCTGGCACTGCTCAGAGTGGTCGGCTAAAAGGTCGGCCTCGTTGCCGAGCCACACCCAGTCATGGGCGTGGTTCATGTTGCCTCCCGTCTCCAGAACGGGGACTTGCTTGTGACGATATCTGCAGACAAAGGACAAGAATTAGTCTGCGACTGAAGTAAACATTTTCAATTTCTACAGTGGGCATCCCTTTATCCCTTAAGCATACATGTTGAGCTGACAATTTAATTTGTTGTATACAATAGTCCTTGTGTGGTAAAAGCTATATGCCGACCAATCAAAGCCAAAGAACCAAAATTCTCAGTTTAATAACCACATAGCAAACGTCAGTGGATGAACCAGACTTCAATTATTTCAATACCATTTTCATGTTTTACCTGAAAGCAAAGCTGACACAGTTGATGAGGAAGACCAGTATCGCCAGACAGAAGACTCCCAGGAGAGCATACATGCCGATCTCCAGGTCCGACAGGCCCCTGGTGGTGTGGGTCAGCTCGCTGTCCCCCGACCCTGGTACCTCCACCTGTGCCGGGAAGGTGCTGTGGTCCCCCGCCTGGCTCGGACCGCTGCCCCGGCTGCTGCTGCTGCCGCCGCCTCCGCTGGCGGCTTTACCACCTGACGCACGGTGGATCACTGTGCTCTTGGTCGTCGCGCTGACCTGGTGAGAGGGAATTATCACATGGCAATTTGTTGTATACATTTTATTCAAATGGGGATTCCACACAAGAATATAACGCTATAATATACAATGATTATGCATGTCTCATCCGCTCACCTTCCTCATGGCCCCTTCCTCTCGATCCACTGCCGCACCGTTGGACTTCCACTCTCCCCCGTCCTTTGTGCGATGCTCGCCGGTGCTGTTGTCCGTCCCGCCTCCGTCCTCCTGGCCACCTCTTCCCATCTCACCCCTTTCCTCGCTCTTTGCCCCGAGCTTCACCGACACGTTGCCGACTCCAGACGCCAGGACGCTCTTCCTTTTGGACTTCTGACAGGTCTCGGAGATGACCATCTCGACGCGCACCAGCGGCCCCTGTCCGTCGCCCTCTGCCACCACAATCGGCCAGTGCTGTTCCTGATTGACGGGGGCGAAGTGTGAGCTTTGGACAGCATCATCTGCAAATATCTACTTTCTACCTTGTGTGACATGTTAATTGTACAATTTGTGGCGTCCTTTGCACAGCTCTAAACCGTACACATGTGATCAAGTAGGAATCTGCCAGTACCTGATTGGTTATGGAGATAACGCTCTCGTCCAATGAGACGGCTGAGAGGAGGAAGTCCTTGGGATCATAGATATCAAGCGGCGTTACTGAACCGTCACTGTACTGGATCCACGCACTGACCACGGCTTCCTGAATAAGACCAGCAAAACAGCAAAAGGAAATATCGCATGAACCTCATACAGTACGGTGTTTAAAGCTCATCTCACTGACCACAGGGGGCCGGAAAACAATAATGCAAGTTTACATTAACAAGGTGAAAACAGATCCATTCCCTGAGAGATCAAACCTGCTGTTCTGAGTGGATGAGGTGTTATTCATTGGCGTTGGCCCCGATAGCTTGACACTGTCATATTTCTTTTTTAATGATTCAACCTGTCAACCGGCATCTTTAACACAAAGGAAATAAAACGGCATGTGGTTACTCTTGAAGACACTCGTGTGTCCTTTTTCCGTTGTCCATGTCTTCCAATGCAATGAGCAGAAAAGACCTTCAGCAGCTGTTCTATGAATAAAAAAAGTTCAGTCGAGAACGTATTTTTCTGTCCATGTCTTACTAATTTCCTCTTTTTTTTTTAACCCACTTCTTCCTTTAATCAAAACTCAGAAAAGATGGTATGACACATCAAAAGTAATTAAGCTGTAACTTGAGGAACAATTTCTTTCCCCTTCCTCAATTTTCACATTTACTGTAATTGTCATTTTCTTTGCCTCGTCTTTTCAAATTACCTGCCATTCTCTTTTCTATTCTGTTTGTTCAATTCTTCTTTTTTTTTTTAAATACTATTTGCGTCTCCTACTCACTTTGCCTCTCCGCGGTTGCATCATCTCTCCACTGGTGACAGTGAATGATGTAGATTAAAGCAGACAAGAAGAAATTAACGTTGGAATTTTATGCGGGATCCGATCAACAATCGCCCCATGATGAGCTGCTTCTCGTCCAATTAGCCCCTCAGATAAAAGTTATAATTGGGGTATTGTCTGATTTATTAAAAAAAAAAAAAAAAAGGGGAGAGGGGACGCTTGCGGGAAAGAGAGAGTGTGACGGGTAATAGCTTGAGATAGTGAGATAAAATACCCCTGGACAATGTGACTAGAGAGGCAGGAATAGCTGGTCACATGGTAGCGTAGCAATACAGCAGGACTGTGGGTGTTGGTGAGCGTGTGTGGTTTAATGGGAACGTGTAAGACTGTTAATTTCTGTAGATATTGCAAGGTTATGTACTTCTTAAGGGAGCAAAAGGAGAGGAAAAAAATGTATTAATTATACTTATATTACCATTATTATATTCATTTATAATTTGAATTCTGTTGGACTTCAATTAAATGTAGTTTCAGTGGTGGTTTAAATTGAACACTGTCAGGAGACTTACTGTTTGCCTTTGAGTGGTTTTAGTTAACAATACAGACTATTTCCTTTAATTGGTGTCTTTTTTCGGTCTTGACTGTCATTAAAAAAAACAAGACCTTGAGGTGGTTGTAACTGTAGTTAAGTCGAGCTTCAGCCTGCACGTCACGCACTCCTAATTAGAAACTGATTAAGGAAGAGATAGCAGCGATATGATGTCCGCAGCCCCGAATTACTGTTTAAGATCTGTGATTACAACCTCGGGGGGGTATTACTTTAGAGAGGAACAGCTTAAGATGGTGTCCATCAGTGTGTGTGTGTGTGTGTGTGTGTGTGTGTGTGTGTGCGTTCGTGATACCAACCTTAAGGCAGTGTTTATGTAGATATGCTTATCATGTGTCTGCATGTGCAAGCTACATTCTGAAAATCTGATAATTACAACATCCAGAGGATATAGGTGGATATTTTGATCTGAGTTTGCGTGCGTGTGCGTGTGCGTGTGTGTGTGTGTGTGTTTGTGAATGCATGCAACTGTATATCATAACCTGTACCTGTTTAGGTGTGTGTAGCAGGTCCGTGGCCGTCGTCGTCAGCTGGATAGCCTGGTTATTTCCAGGACTCGCTGTCATAGTGAGCGACAGGGACGAGACCAGCTGGACTCCCAGGTCTGAGATGGTGACCTAGACCGGACAAAGGACACGGTCATCACTGGTGGAAGTTTCTCTGGTCACCCGTTTGCTCCGCTCTTAGCGGCAAGACGGGACGAGAGTTTAAGAGACAAGGTTTTGGTCATGGTGCACCAAAAATGATTCTCTGGTACGGTGAGAGGAACTGAAAGCAAATCACTCCAGAGGGGTAGCTGATTGAGCAGCTTGTGAAGTATAATGGGATTTTGATATTTTCATTATAGCATAGTGCAGTGGCTGAATTGAAATGGAGGCGTGGAAGAGAATATTTAATATATTTACATCTGGCATTTTTAAGACACTGAACACGCTCAGTATAAAATATATACATGGGATGAATTTCCTTTTGAAGGATACCAAATCACGTGACCTCTCTCATGTCTCATTATACCAGACCAAGGCCTCAGTTTAAGTTCTTTTGGTTCAGTATCCACGGGGGTTGCCCTAATGACCAGGTGTTTACTCGCTCTGGAGCACTTTGGAGGTTTTTCTTCCCCTTTAATTTTGAAGCTATTAAGCGCAATATGTTCCCGTAGTATAACCGGTGATCTGCGCGACGGGGTTTATGCCGTGAACCATAATACATAATACGGTGCCGTGCCATTAAAATGGACCCTTTATATCAAATATATAAAATAAGGCGGCGTGCTATTTTACTTTGTCGTCCAACACGGTCACGGTCTTCTCCGCGAGGATGGAGTCGGACAGCGGCGACAGAACCTGCAACAAAAGATTAAAAAAAAAAGTTATCAATAGTTTTTTTGAAATGACTTTTTTTTTTTACATGTCATTACCTTAAATTAAACCGCATGATTGAAGTAGCAATATACAGTAAGCACAAAAACAATTTCGTCCAAATGCCTGCTGTCATTAACTAAGTTCACTCAGTGATGGCTATACATTTCCTGCTCTAACACCCTGTGTGTGTCAGGTGTTTCCAGGGAAAGATATTACAGAACACACACACACACACACACACACACACACACACACACACACACACACACACAGTGATTTAAGTTTTCAGCAGAATCTGGGTATAAAGACATCACACCATGAACGAGCTGCTTGTTTGACAGTCGATGTAATGACTGCTCTTGTCTCAAAATGCTGCCAAATGGTAACAAAGGGAACGACAAGATGTTTAGGATCGTGACGCACCAAGTACAAAAATAAATAAGAAATGAGGACGCACATGTTTGTCATCGGCACAGGACACACGGAACACACACACACAACCTGATCGAGTGACTTTTGTCTACGCCGGATGTTTTTCCAGCTCACATTGTGAGAGTAGTTTGGAAACATCGCTGCTGTCATTTTACATAATGGACACACACACACACACACACACACACACACACACACACACACGCACACCAACAGCGGAAGTGTTCTCGTCTGCCTCCCAGCTGTGCCCCACTGAGACAACTTAGCATAAACAAAGCACAAGGCCAAAACCGAAGAACTAAAACAGTCGACGGGAGCGTGGAAGTGAGAAATGGCAAGCGAGCAAGAGAGGAGTAAATGGAGTGGGTGTCAGAAAGAGAGAGAGAGAGAGAGAGAGAGAGAGAGAGAGAGAGAGAGAGAGAGAGACAGTGACAAATAGGAGAGGACAGAAAGTGAAAGGGGGCAGAGAGAAGGAGCGCAAAAGAGATTGGGACACAGATGGGGGAGAAGGAGCCGCAGACAGACAGTGATAGAGATTAGGAGTCCTGTGTAGTAGTGTACTCCTCCGCCCCGGCGACAGGAGGACAGACAGATCTGATTGGTGTACAAAGAAAAATCTCTCAGCGAACGTATCGGGGCGTCAAACTCAATCCCACCCTTGGCGAGGTAACAAAATGTGGTGACTGACGGCTCTGGGATTGCTCTCCGAGACAGAGGAAGACGAGGGCGAGAGAGAGAGATACTTGGGGTGGGGGGAGAGAGGAGACTCAGGGAGACGGAGCTGGGGGGGGGGGCAAAATTGAAATGTCAAACTATCAAATGACGGCTGTCGACTCTGGCATCTCCATGGCAATGCTGGGTAAAATTCTCTGTCCTCGCTCCCCAAACAGAGCACAGCTGTGTGTGTGGAGTGCCCAGTCAGAGGCGTGCACACACACATTCAGCTATTCCCCAAATACCCCCCCCCCCGCCCCTCCTGCGCACTGAACTCAACGCCAACTCATTTCTTTCGCGGAGCAATCATGCAAATGTATGCACTTCTAATGAAATTCAATCCTGAATCATCAAAAAAACCATTCAGATATTGTTGCATGACAGATGAGGATGTGATACAATAGGAGCATGAGGAGGAGCAGTACAACCAAAACTCCGCGGACTATGACTATGTGGCCTATTTAGTGGCTTCGTCCCGGCTCTGCTATATTTCGGTGCGACAGTAATGCGAGCCACGGGACTGTCCAACACTGTCACACTCGGCGACAATGGGTCCGGCTTATTGGAATGCAGCAAGTGCACAAGTGTGTTCACTGTGTGCCAGCGTAAGTGTGTGTGTGTGTGTGTGTGTGTGTGTGTGTGTGTGTTTGTGAGATGTCAGGGCCAAATCCGACAGTTAATTGTGGCTAATTGTGTAACAAGCTGGCAGGTAAAAGGCTCATAACTGCAAGGGAGGAAAGAGGAGAGGAGGCGAGGGAGGGGATAATGTTTACATCAGTGGAGCGCTCATGGCTGCAGCGTGAGTCGCCAAATTGCACTGCGCCGCTCATAATCACGCCTCTTCTCCGACCGCCTTCCTCTCCAATGTTGTGCACTTTCGGAATAATTCAAAATGCAATTCAGAGAGTTTGCTTTGCATCGTTCTCACCAGAGGTGGTCAGCTTCTAAACTCTACATTAAAAGTTGACATTTTTGGACTATTTCATTATATATTTTTTATGTTTTGTGTCTCAGGTTGGGATCCGAGGGCCAATACAAACTTCAGTGAGGACAAAAAGTTTTTTTTGTTGTTGGTTGAGATGAGAATCAACTTAAAGAGCAGTATAATGTGCATGAGAACAGACTGCAGAGCAGAATAGAGGTCACGTACCTGTATGGTGGTGATGCCCAGGTCCCGCCCCATCAGAATTTGCCCATCTATCAGTCTGGCAATGCGAGGATCTTCTACCTGTGCAGCACAGGGACCAGCAGCCCTTTCAGTTATTTCAATCCATTTATTTATAAGTAATATTTAGGCTTTTGTGCATCTATCCTGGATTAGTACTACATTAGAGTTTGACCTTTGACTCACTCAACCGTCCTATCAGGGAGGATTTAGAGGCAATGTAGCTCAACATTTTGGGAAACCAGTTTTAGCTTATTATTAGCACCCATGTCAGCGCGTTAATTATGGGATGAAAGAGGTAATTAGCTTAGCATAGCATGAAGACTGGAAGCAGGGGATCCTAGCTAGCCTTGTTCTCTCAAAGGTTCAAAAATACGCTACATATGTATATTCAAAATACACCAAGCCAAGGTGATCCGCGACTGAACACACTGTATTTGATTTGTGCGATCCGTATTTGTGTATATACCTTTAACTGGTCCATGACCAAGTGGGTGATATCAGCCTGCCAGTCGGCCCCCAACATGTAAACCATCTCTCCTCCTGGGTCAGAGGGTTCGGCAACGAAATGGGTGAGGACCCGCACCAGGGCGTACTGGTACTGGAAGGTCAAGAGAGAGGCAAATCAGACCCTAATGCCTAAAACGTACACGTCTCATGTCATGATGTTGTGAAACCGACAAACACAGTGATACTGTTTAAAGTGAGCGAATCACAGCATACCTGCAGAGTGCAGCCTTTGCCCTTCCTCTCGTCGTCCTCGTCATCTTCGCTGTCTCTGGTGGGTCTAGGAAGGGAACACGCGGGAGTGAGGGGAAAAGAGAGCGAACAGAGGGTGAGATTATCTGCCAATTAAATGCCACGTGTGCACTTTACACTCGGCTCCAGGTAATCTACTCTCTAATCTCTGCTCGAAGACACTCAGGATTTTGAATCCAGACGTAACATCTTCAAATCAGCGTTGTCATAAAATGGGCATTTATTGGAACGCTAGAGTTTTCTTAAACACTCTCTTAGAAACTAGATTTCCTCACAAATGCAGCCCCAGCTCCCCCTAAACAAGTGTACAACCAACACTGAGGGACGCATGAAAAGCAGTTGAGATAGTGAGACGACAGTCACATGAAATCGCTGAAACGTTCATTTTGTTTTTAGCAGTGATCGCGAGGCAACTGCCGGGCAAATAAGATGTTATTTGATCTTAATGTGTTGTCCCGGCAGGAGACAAGCAGCTGCTCTTTACAGCTGCACTTCAGCAGAAATGATTCAACGCAATCTTTATTTCTGCTTTTAATGTGACAGCTTGTGTGAAGTCTGTTAATGACATCAGGACGACCTGACGTCAGCAGACAAATGCCATTCGTCGCACTGCTCTTCACACACCACATTTCACCACACGTGTCCACTGTAAGTGATAATGTAAGCACTGTATACTCTGTCACATTGAATGCCACTGAACTGTAGGTGATGGTAGCTCAACTGCGCGGGGTCCAACAAAAAGGGGGAATGCAAAGACAAGTAGGCTAAGTAAGCTTCACACACACACACACACACACACACACACACACTAACACACACACACACGCGCGCACACAGGTAATATTACAGGAATTCTCTTTCCATTTCCTAAGGTCCCAGTCGTGCACATGTCTGTGTGAGAGTGTGTGCCTAATTTGTGTTTTTGTTTCAATCTTTGAGATAGTGGTTAGGAGAAAGATGTGTGTGTGTGTGTGTGTGTGTGTGTGTGTGTGTGGGTGTGTGTGTGTGTGCGCGCGTGTGTGTGTGTGTTGAAGGCTATCTGAGCAGAAATTGGCGAAATTGAAAAATAGGCCTAGCAGAAGAGAATAGAAGGGTGACAAGATGGGGAATAGAAGCAATACACAAACACACACACGCACATACACACACTATCACACAAATGACCATGCACACAAAAATGCGCATGAATCATCGAGGCACAGGAGCATAAAGGGATACATGCACAAAGCAAAGACAGAATGGTTTGTTTTTTTAAACCTGGGAAAGAAAGGGTAAAAAAAATTGACTCAGAATTTGAGTTGAATAGACAATAAGTCGGAAGGGGTGAATCTAAATGACGCAACTTTTTCCGTCCACCATATTGAAGAACGATTCTTTAAAGATTCTTAATTTAGTAAATAGGGTGGACACACGTGTAGCCATTGCTGCAGTTAGACGTTTATCACGTGCTTGAGGAGTTTACTGATGCACCTTAGCTGTATCCCCACAGAGGGGCATTTGGAACAGCAGTGTAATGGACAGATGCTGGTCACAACTACGTGCTATTCTTTTCTTAGTGTTTGAGGAAAACAACTGCCAGCAGCGCCCGCGACACAAACCATGTATTTTACTCCCTTACCTACAATGCCTCTAATATGCTGTTGTAAAAAGGTCATGAAATGATGAGAAGAAAAATACAATTTTTTTGTCGGCTCAACCTAATCACACAATGAAATATGTAACCAGCTGTATTTTCACATCTGTCCATTGCGTTACAGTTCCCGGTGCACAAAAAAAAACATCAATTCACCCGAATCCGTATGTTGTTTTTTGTCTTAACAGGCTTGGATCATTGCAATGTCTCATTAAAGTCTGGATGTGATGACACGGTTGGTCCTCGGCTAAAATCACAATTTTGTATTTCCTCATGGCGAAATCCAATTTTTTTTTTAAAAAGTACAGAACAATTTGATTTTGTTATCGGCTGCAGGCAAAACCCACGGGGAGCGCGGGGTGTGAGGAGGATGATCCAATCCCTGCGAAGGGATTTTCTTTTTTCGTTCAAATTTGTGAATATGATATAAGAATTTGACTGTTTTTCTCAGGATATTAGCCCAAGTCGCAGCAAATACATTTTGAACGCTTCCATTCCTCAAGCACATGTGCTCCTCCGTGTGCCACACTTACCTCTTGTTCGTGACGATCGGGACCCTCCAACCTTTGACCTGGCTCAGCTCCGTGTCCGACACGTCTATCTGCAGCGGCAGCTTGGGGACCCAGACGTCGAGCTGCAGCTGAGCAGACAGGTGCAGGTAGGTGAAGTTGACCGCCAACGCCTGCCGACCGCGCATCTCTTTGCCGTTCACCAGCACCTGGTCACAGTTTGGGGTCACCTGGGGCAAGGTGCAGAGAGAGAGAGTAGTGAAGTCGGAGTCCGACAGCATTAACTCATCGGTGATCTCCACAGAAAACAGACGCAGGTTCATTTTAATGCTCCCGCAGATCTCCCCTGCCACACACACGTGACATTTTCTGTTAGCGAACGCCCGGGGAGCTCGTCACCTCCACCGATCTGAGGCCACGCGTCGAATGTGCAACATAGAATATTCTGAAACAGGAAAAATCCCATTAATTTTTTAGACCCCGGCATAATTACTTTGACCACATAAAACCGCCCACGAGGATACAGGAAACCTTTGCACTGCGTTTGAAAAATTGTACGCCAGTGGACCTGAGCAGAGATCTGTAGTAAAAACTACGACGTGGGCTCCAAAGAGCAAGTAGAAGCTCCCTCCGTCGGGGGAGGAATTATAAAATAAGGTGACAGTCTCACAACTCGCGCTATTGGAGAGAGTCTGGTCTGAGTCAGAGACAGGTGCCGATACCACGGACTCATTTTTAACGGTCGTTAATGTAGAGTCACAAAGTATTTCCTTCAGTTACAATCGGATGCTGAACAACACAATACATCACGTGGCAGCCGAAGCTCAGCTAACTGCGAAACAAATTAAGAACTTTCCTCAAGGTAAAAAGTTGTGCAATGAAACCTGCGTTATTTTCTTCTTCCCTGGCCCAATAATCATCATCAACTACTCAGATTTATTCAGGAAACAGGGGCATGAAGAACTGGACTACACTATACATAATGTAGTTGAAACTTACCCATCAAAACAAATAAAATACCACTTACAATTTGGTGCATCAGCAGGCATGTAACAGCAATAGAGTCCGATGCAGGAAACAATAGTTTTCGCTCTCTTTAATGTCTGAGCACCATGACCCTTATGTGGGTTAAGGGGAAACTTAAACAATTTCCTTAAAAGCACCATGTCATGTTTTCAGTTGTTTTTCCGTGAGTGTAGTTTTCTACCAGTATCACTCGAATGAAGTTGATACCGAAGTGCAAAAAAGGAAGAGTGCAGACACCGGATAATATGGTCGAATTTCCGAGAGTGGACAGCGCCGTTACGGGCAACGCGACAGGCAGAACAATTGGAGAAAAAAGAAAAAGAAGCCTGGATTACAGTCACTTTTCATTTCCCCCCCCTCCTCACTTGTTCCGACGCCGCGACCGAGCGAGTTGACGCTTGGCAATGGGACGAGAAGGAAACTGATCACCGGGCGCTCTGCGGATGGCGCATGTATTCAGTAGTTTATCTGAATTTGACATCAGGATTCATATATTATACTGCACCTGTCTGGCGACATTATCACTGCTGATAGTTACATTATACAAAGGAGTCAAATTGTGAGACAAGAGCAAAGACAAGGCAAAGCCTCTAAAAGTAGAAAGGAAAAAACCTATCATGGAGGATGACTATTAAATGATATAAATTCCAGCAAAACTGTGTTGAATATATTGACTATATTGATACATCTCTCTCGGGCCCTCCCCCTCATTTCCCATTCCCTTTTTACCTTCCATTCATCCATTCCTGTCATGCACTGTATATGACTTATCCTCCCTCTCTTTTCTTCACCCTACACTTATCCTCCCTCCCCCTTTTTTTTTAAAATTTCATCTCTCCATGCTACACTTAGCCGGAGCACTTCGCCCTCTGCCCCTCCCCCTCGTTCTCTTCCATTCTCAGCTTCACATTTAACCCGCGCTCCTTTTGTCTGACTTTCTCCGTCTCGTATTCAGTCGTACCTCTCCGTGTTTCCACCTGCTTGAACCACTAGGTCGAGCCTTACCTCCTCCTTCCTTCCTTCCTTCCTTCCTCTTATTCCCACTTCAAATACATTCCGTTGCTGTGGTTTTAAATGTATATATGTATTTCTAAGATTAAATTGCCTGAGGTACGGTTCCCCAGTGTGTATATGTGCTCTTTTTCAGGAGCACACTCCTTCATATTCATCTAGTCATATTTCATTCACACCAGAAAATCACCAGTCTTCATTTTTTATTTATTTTTTGTATCAAAGAATTTGGCCATTTCTTCCCCAAAGAGGAATTGGTTTAATCTCACGGAATCTCAACCTCATTTACTGACGGTTAGGTTTTTGTAACCTTAAACCATGTAATACGCTCTGTATTTTGTGAATCTGTATCGCAACCCGGTGGGACTAACATGCGAAAGGCAAATTACAGTATTTTGAGATTTTCAAAAGCATCTTGTAGCAGATTGTTTCAGTGCTCTCTTCTGGGTTGTGTCTCACAGCTCTTCAATAACCCATAGGAAGCTGTTTCCGGAAACCCAAATTGTTTTTAGCATGATTCAGTGGCAAATTAAAAAATAAATAAATAACAATAATAATAATAATAATAATGCTTCAGTACATGTTGGACTGACATTCATCAGATTAAAAATATGACACTGATGGGAACTTTTGTGTCTGTCACCGAGACATGACTTAAAATTTGCTTTAGGAAGTAAGT
The DNA here is from genome assembly GCF_022379125.1 of Scophthalmus maximus. Lineage (NCBI taxonomy): Eukaryota > Metazoa > Chordata > Actinopteri > Pleuronectiformes > Scophthalmidae > Scophthalmus > Scophthalmus maximus. The sequence continues at coordinate 6,341,894 of NC_061533.1, read as the reverse complement.
AGTGGAGCACATTAAGTATCACTTAAATCTAATTAATCCTACACTTAAGTAAAGCTAGCCTGTGTTACTGTAAGAGGGACTTTCTGCCCTCTAGTGGTCAAAATTCACAAAATTCTAAAGTATGATTGTGATGTTACACTCATTAACGCAAACTAATAACTACTACTGGTCGGTGTCGTTCCACAACACACACTGCAGCGACGTGTTGTCGCTTCGCGTTGTCCTCCAAAGAGTCGTCAGTGGCAGAGGTGAAATAACGCAAAGGAGAGGTTCACCACTCGACGACGTATCCGGTTGGCCCCTTTGGAAAGTGGAAAATGTGGCCTTCTGGTGTTGCATCAGCTCGTCGGCCTCAGGCCGGATCGGGCTCAGATCAGACGTTCCCATTTTTCCTGATAAACACAGACGTCAACACACACTTTGTGCGGCGTGACATTTTCTCCCCGGCCCCCTCGCGAAACCCCTTTGATCTCGGCAAAAAAGGGTTCACATTTTTGTACATCAGAGCCAAAGCGTTTCTCCTCTATCTCCTCTCACCTTTTAATTTCTTTTCCTTTTTCTACTTTTTTTTTTTCTTTTGGTACAGCTCCCCAAACATAAAAGCGGAGCGGCCCGGCCCTTCTTCTCCACGCTCGCTCTTTTCAATTTGCCCTCTTTTTTCTTCTTCTTCTTCTTCTTCTTCTTCTCCTCTGCCTTTAACTTCCTTTTACATCTCCCTCAACATTCAGCGTTTCCCACTCTTGACCCGCGCTTTTCCTTTTGTCCGCCCCCTCCCTCGTTGCAAGTCTCCCTCTTCATCTTCCCCTCGCTCTCTAAAACCTGATTTACCGCTTGTTAACTTCAAAGGGATGTTAGACTGTTGGTGCCTCGAACTATTTCTTCAAGTCAGGTTCATATTCCAGGTGTAAATCCGTGTGAAGACTGCACTCGGCCCGTGTGGCGGGGGCTCAGCTTCCGTCGAAGGCGGGAGACGGCGGAGGGGAGAGGAATGCACAATGGTTCTGCTCCGACCGCGGTACAGCCATTGTCCAGCCCCGTCATTTCTACAACAGGTCTTTTGCCGATTCACTTGTGCTCCGTGGCTCAAGGCCCCCGGAGGTTCATTTTTTTTTGGAAAAAAAATCCAGTCTCAGTTCCTTTTTGTCAGCGTTTCAAAAGTTTGAGGAAAATTGTCTTTTCAGTTCAGAAACAATTTGCCAAAAGGTCGACAGAATACTAATTCGGTTTCCGCGGCGAAGAGGGGCACCGTGAATTACTAATCAAATATCTGATGCAGCCTATTTTTTTGCATGATATATGATTGATGATTTGTACTTGACATACAATTGTAACTTTTTTTTTACTTTTAAAACACAATGTAACTTATTTTACTATTTATTCTAGCACTTTATTAAAAACAATGCAACTCACATAACTTATTTATTTACTACTCATGCTAGTTTTCACCATCTTCACGTTCTCTGCTCTATGTTTTTAGTCAATGTGTTGTGTAGAGTAGCATATTTAATTTCCTTGCATGTACTCACAATGGCGATAAAGTCGATTCTGATTCTGATTCAGATTCAGATTTTCCTACCAGCCCCCCAGTGAATCTCTGGAAAAAATGTTGCCCATGTGAGAATACAGGGGGGAAATTGTTCATCATACAGTAGGTGAACGGCACACGCGAAGCAGAGCAGTGGAACTGCTGTGTTCCTGACCAACGCTGAGCCAACATCCAGCATCGCTTGACACAGAAATAAATCAGAGGACCGGTAAGAGCCGTGCAAAACACCAGAGAAGGGAAAAAAAAACCTCCAAAACATTCTCAACACCACCACTTCAGTTTATATTCATTTCCTCTCATCTCAGATAAATACCCTAAACGACGTCCCCTCTCACCTCCCACTCAGGAAGTGGCCATGCTATGCTGTTTCTCTCCACGTTAAGTCTTAAATGGGGTAAAGAGTTTCCTTAAGGGAACAGAATCCATACAACAGTGTTTTCTAATGCTCAGATTGCTTGTTTTAAGCCGTACAAGAAAGGGTAACAGTGACAATCTGCCATGTGTTGTATCATTTAGGTGAAAATATGAATGGAATGCCACCCACACGGCGGTTCTGGTGGAATAACTTGGTGTCGCGTCTTCATCTTGTGGTCTATTTCTGTGCCAGTGGGTATTTGATTACATTTGAATGGTCTCCCAAAGTAAAACAGAGCCGAACAAAATTGTCCCCGTTGAGCCTCAGACAACGTTTGAATATGGGAGAACAGACACGTTCACTTTGGACGGAGCAGGACATGAACCTTTTTGAGATTAAACCTAAAAAAAAATCATATATTCTTTTGTTACATCAAGGATTCTGGAGCCGATGAACAGGTTTTACTCCTGGAAAAGAATAGAAAAAATCAGATTTGCTATTAAACGTGCACACAATAAGAAACACACGCACACACAAAGCTGACAACAGTCACACAGACGAGCACACACAGATGCAAAACCTGACCACACACACACACACACAGACACACACACAGACACACAGACACACACACAGACACACAGACACACACACACACACACACACACACACACACACACACACACACACACACACAGAACAAGTATATTGGTGTTTTTGCAAGTAAACAGCTGAGTTGGGGGTTTGAGGACACTGAGGAATGGATTTTAATCTATGTGTTTCAGAGAGAGACAGAGAGAGAGACGGAGCAGGACAAACAGGAGCGGGAATGAGAGGGAAAGCAAAGCAAGAAAAAAAAAACCCAACCTAAAACTAAAAGTGTGTATATCAGCAGTCTAGGACTTGTTGAAAACACAAAGGCCAGAAAAACAGTCTCCACCTCCATCGAAAAACCACAAACAACACCACCAACTCCCCCATCCAAACCTCCGTAGACAACTGCTACAAACTTCACCTGCGTCTCAGCTTGACTGTTGAAAGAATATATTGTGGCTGCGTCAAATTCATATTAAAATGACTTCAAAAGGGAAACACACAAGTGCAGACACCATAGGGCTGCAGTCTGAAAGTGGAAGATGCTTTAACATCCGTCATCCATCATCTGTGAGATATAATATCGATGGGTACAGGCTCAGAAGGTCGCCGGGCCTGACATACAGAGACAAACCACAGTCACGGTCAATTTAGAGTCTCCGTTTAATCCTCGTCTGCACGTCTTTGTCGTGGGGACATGGGGAGAAAAGGGGGGGGGGGGGGGGGGGGGGGGGGTGTCATTCCTGGTTCCCCCCAGCTCACACGACTCGTCTACTGAATGTTGATTTGATTGCATTCATACTGGGAGGTGTAAATTCATATGTGCTGTTTACTGTATATGCAATGCCTTTCTGTGCTTGTTGGTGTTTTTTGTTTCGATATTTGCAGGTAGACACGTGGTGAAATGTGATCAAAGTCGGGTGTGCATTCCCATGGATGCTAATCGTTAGGCCACGACAGTGGGCACGAGGCTCCGCCTTCACAAATGTACCTTTTTTAGCGAGCAATGTTAGGATATAAATAATGTCTGCAGTGCTCAGGTTGGGGTAGGATTTCTATCAAACCGATTTTATCTGTCAAATCAGAGCGCAAACTTGACAATTAGACAGGTAGTGGAGGGGATGACGTCTGCAGCACATGGTGATTATGATTTAAGTTTTTTTAATATTGTAAGTTGCAGACTTGTGTACTCCAGCCTCATGTTCAGAGAACAAACTGACACTGAGTCTGCGGGATGAGCGTTCAGCTCTTTTACAGCCCTCTGTCGTTCCTTTCCTCCACAGACTATTGGAGAGTCCTGAAACTCTTCCCACCCACTCACCCCCATTTACCGGTCTCTCCCCAGGCCAAGGCATTTGTTTGCATCCATATTCATCTCCCTTCAAGGTAAGTGATCAGTCTGAATTTACTGTTACTCCTCTCTGTCTCCCCTCTCTATCTCTTACCGTCTCAAATTTTCTCCATTAGTCTCTCTCAGATGCATATTTTCCTCAGTGCGACGCCGTGCAACTCGTCTCCCCGACTCTCAGATTTCATCTCGCAATCTTTTTTTCTCCGTGTTCTTCACACTCGCCCTCCTTCCCTCCCTGCCCGTTGGAGTTGTTCTTCGCCTCGGGCAATTCAATCCATCTGACTTAAAGAATCAGATCATCCAATCAGGGGCCCACTCAGTAGACAGGGGCGGGCCCTGAGGGACAGACTAACCAACTCTCTGATGGGATTAGACCTCCCACCTGTCTGTCATTTAAGGGAAACCACACTAGGCCAATTGCCTCTGCACATAGCTTCATATGGCTGTCATCTTCGGTATAGAGCTCTGCTTTGCCCCACACACACACACACACACACACACACACACACACACACACACACACACGCACGCACGCACGCTAGCAGCATGTGGCCCCATATATTATTCTGATTTGGCTCGGATAATAGACAGCTGATGGAGGAAGCAGTCGGAAAGTGCAGACGCGCGCGCGCACACTCGCACACGCAAACAAGTTAGCGGCGTATCACTGGGGCTGTCATTTTGAATTTGGGAAGAGGGGGGAGTAGAATGTTCTCTAATGGCCATTTGCACTCTGCTTTTCTCCACAGTGAAAATGTCTAATCGAGACAGACACAGAGAGAGAGAGGAAGAGGAAGAGGAAGAGGAAGTGAGGCAGTGAAAGAAAGAAAGGGAAATCTTCACAAAAAGGAAAAAATGCACAGTAATCGAATGAATTCTTTTCATGAGTTAAATAAATAAACCGCCAGAGTGTGAAAGATACGTTTTATGTCTCCAACTTGAGTAAGAAAATGTGTTTTTGTCCATGCTTGTCGGAACAAAGCAAGGCAGTGTTTTTGTGATCCGACAACCCCCCGTCGGCAGATTGACGTAACTTTTTCAGCACCTCCAAAAATTATTGAATGAATCCAATTAGCCAATAGATTCGTTTTACGACACATCTCTTTAGATCAAGGCACAAAAAGGACTATTGTGGGAACATCAGGGGACCGTGGCTGCAGCCACCAGTGTCGCGCGGTTCCCGACTCACCATGGTCACGTTGTTGCGAGAAACCTGTATCGACTGTTGGGAAACGGGAAAGAACAGTGGTTGGGTCTAACCATTATCAGACCAATATCAGTCATAATAGCATCCGACCTCCTCATCAAATGACCTCCCACGACAGGGCTCTGCCACTTGAACGTAAGCATACGGTACGTTGTTTCTTGGCTCACTGACTCTGTTCTCCCACTCTCGGGAGGACTGTATCATAGATACATATGATTGGCACAATGAATGACACAGTTTTATTGCGCAATATATTTAAAAAAAAAAGATCAACCACAGCACTTCATTAAAGCCAAGTTGGTTGCTGCTCCCATGACGCAACCTTGTCTTTTTTTTAGAAGATTGTGTTCCTCTACAATAATTGTTTAGTGTATTTATTGTACCTTTAGCTGAAACTACAGCTAATTGGACTATAGGACGAAAAAGTAAAAGAAAATGTATGGACGTATGAGACAGTGGATATAGTGTTATCACTATAATAAAGAACAAAATGACTCTAGTTCATTTGTGTTCCTGGTCTTTAACCACTGGTACAACAAACAGATTTATGCTGCGATGTTCATTCCTGCGGCCTGATACTCTGCAATCGGGGAATATAAATTCCACGTCGGCGTAACCGTATCTGCCAGTCAATAGCGACATAACGCAACAGCAATCAGGGGAAATGTAGAGGTGGCATTTTACTACAAATAAACTAATTGGCAGCTTCTGCTATGGGTAATATTTCACAGCCGTGCCAGATGATGCACATTGTATCCCGACTTATTGTATACTTTTATTTGATTATTATTATTAGTTGATTTTTGTCTTTCCATCATTCCCACCTTGAAGAAGTTAGGAGAGGCTCTCTTTTTACTTCCAAGACGTTCTCTCTTTGACTCTTTGGGGTCTTCAGAGCTTTATGAAAAGGCAGGAGGGTTTTCACGCAGAGCGTGCTCTTATTTGTGTGTGTGCGCGTTGGGGGATAGCGTTTCTTTTTCTTTCTTTTTTTTCTAGAACGTTCCTTGGCCCCTCTGGGAATTTTAATGCTTATTAGCATAGGTATATAAGTCAACACTGGCCCCAATATGTCTGTTTGTATGGCCCTATTGTGGTCTGTGTGTGTGTGTCTGTGTGTGTGTGCGTGTGTGTGTGTGTGTGTGTGCGTGCGCGTGCGTGTGTGTGTGTGTGTGAAAAGGGGGCTTTCTTAGGTGTCTGCTTTTGTACTTCTACTCTATCTTTTTCTGCATGAAGAAGATATTAATGTAATACAAAACAGGCCCTTTAAAAAACATGAATGGGATGAATGAAGGAAGAGTGTGTTTGTGCTGACTGGTGGCTCCTAACATCTGACAGGCCTCAAGTTAACGGGCTGTGCTGAGAGGGAAAGGAAGCCACGGATGTTAAAGGAACGGCGATATGTCAGTTCCTCATGATAACAACAGCCGGTCTAAAAGTTCAGTTGGGTGACAGAAGGCCCATTTTCTGAAAGGACAAAGCCCTCCGTGAATTCAGTTCACCGTTCTTTCATGAGAAAGTTCTCTTCCAAGAAAACAGCGATAAACAGCTGCTCGAAGTTTGGTCCGTACAGGAAGTTCTCGTTCATGGGAGTTTCCCGAACGTGAGAACGCAAATGTCCGCAAATGTCGCTGTGCGTATGCTCCGGAACTTTTCCTGCCAGCCCCCTTATAAAAAAAAATATAAACATTTCCAGAAAATGTCCAAGTGAGCCCATGTGACAGAATACAGCAGGAAAATATCCCTAAAAATGTAACAACTGCATGCTCTATCCAGGCGGCACAGAATTTTCCCAGACATTTAAAAAACCTCTTTAGTGGACGGAGTCTTCAGCACGCCATTTGTTCACCATGGTGCCAATCGCTCACCTGCTTGTGCTGTGCCAGTTTTCACCCCCTTCAATATGACAACAGCGCGATAGGGGAACATTTAGCGAGCGCCGCCTCAATGGACGTAAACACCAGCGGATAGGCCGAAAGCCCCTCGACCTCCGTGGAAGCCGTTCAACAGCCTGGCCTTTTCCAATGTTAATAGCCCTGCGGTTGAAACTGACCGCCGGCTGTTAACACGAGAGCAGCGCAGCTTGAAACGCAGCGGCGCCGCAATTGATTTACACAATCCCTCTCTCTCTCTCTCTTTCTCTCTCTCTCTCTCTCTTCCCCTGTTCCTCTTCTCTCCTCTGTGGTTTTTAAAAAAAAAATTTCAACTTCTAAATAGGCTAACTGTGAAAGGAGAGCAGGTAAACACGACCAAGGAGGACGGGGAAAGAAATGGCTTGAGAGGCAAGGTCGTGTAAGGAAGAAGAAACAGCAAACTGTTGGAGGCATTTGATCAGAATGCCCCCGGAGCGCATTCCTCCCTGCGGAGCCATTCCGGCTATGCGTCCGCCTGGGAGGAGACCCCCGGGGGCAGAGCGAGAAAACGCCGGGGCGATTATACATCAGCGACCCGGCACGAGGCGGCCTCAGTAACCCCCCCGCCCCCCGCCCCCACACACACACAAGAGGAAGTGGAGGAAGGACACGGCAAGGAGGCATAAAGGACGTCTGGGTCTGCGCTGCTCTTCCCGTAACCTCAAACTAAACTAGGATGGGTGGAGAAGCAATGGACGAATGTTTCACTGTACAGAGAGAGGAGGGGGGGGACACAATCTGGCAGATGTTCTAATCTTTCATATGTAAATAAAATCAAATCATGTTTTATTGATGTAGGATGTTCGAATAAATATATTTGTGATTCATGATGATTGGCCTCATGCCCCCTTTTTTAATTATTAATGCATATAAAGAATCTTTCATGTCTCTTCCTTTGCATAGTTACAACTATTTAACAAAAAAACGTTGTTTGCTCTTTCACATTTTTTCTTCATCTCATGCTCTCTCTCTCTCTCTCTCTCTCTCTCTCTCACGTGCACGCACTCTTACATGTCAGGTTTAGTTACACTTTGTAGATCTCCTTTGTCACTTTGTGTGTGCGCACACACACACAGGGAGAGAGAGAGAGGGGCTTAAACTGACACTAAATAAGATAAGAGTTCCTTTTTTTTAAAGTAGACACTAGGCAATAGATTCCAAGTATATATTTTTCTTTTAGTATTTATTCACTCGGAAAATATTTCCAGCGATGCTCCGGGAAACGCGGTGTGTCACTAGTGCTTCCCATAGATGTTCCGCAGCATGCCTCTAAAAGCATCGCAAACCCTGGGGCCTTCACCCAGATTTTACCTGAACAGCATTAACCACCAAAGTTTTAACGCGACACAGTCGCGGAAATATATAATGCGACTTTTTTTTTTCTTCAGATATAGGCTTTGAATAAGACATGGGGTTCCACTGGCGCTGTGTCGCACAGCCATCAATCTGTGCAGGGGTCAGTTTAACTTTGCTATAATTCAGATTGTCGAAGGGTAAAGCAGATATGGCTTCTTTTTTTTTAAAAGTCTGCAAGTCTGTAGTGTAACGGGACCTCACAGGCTCGATACACTCTGGGCGTGTTTGGGCACATTAGGGTTAGGGCATAAATTTATATAAATTTGACCAATATGTAAATTACAAACAACAAATGCATTCTTCAACATGGATTTGAGTGCGTTGGTATTAAATGCTAAGTGACAGCACTACGACCAAAATGAGGAAGTGGGAAAACACCATCAAACCATTCATCACAGTGCAGATACACAGAAACTCCTCACACACCCACGAAGCTGCTCCTCACATTGTGGAGAGTTAACACTGTGCTAACTTCAACACTCCATCATTACAAAGACAGGTCACGCGTAGGGCAGGACACAATGACAAACACACACACGCACACACACGCACGCACGCACGCACACACACGCACACACACACACACACACACACACACACGGCTCCCTGAGGGAACGCAAAATGGAGGCAGGGCAATGGCGGCCAAAATGTCAGGGTTTAGACAGAGAGAGTGAAAGAGTGGAGGTGGAGACTGATGTACAGTCAAACTGTCTTTGTTTGACCTTTCGACTTAAATCAAATGACAACGCCACCAACGACTGCCAGTGTGTGTGTGTGTGTGTGTGTGTGTGTGTGTGTGTGTGTGTGTGTGTGTTGAGAAACAGAGCTCGGAGGTGTAACGCGTGGCGCCGCCCTACTTAAGTTATCAATACGTGGATGTTTGTGTGTTTATGTGATTGCTGCTGCGTATGTTAGCATGGTAATTAGCAGCTAATTAGTTATTGATTGAGGCCGGTATATTTTATGGAGGTGAGAGGAGGCGTGTGACACGGGGCACAGTGTAACACCTCTGCAATAATTTACCACACGCACACACGCACAGACACACACACACGCACACACACGCACGCACGCACTAACACACACACACACCCACATACATACATAAAGACCCCCCCTTAATATTTCACTCTCTATCTCACCTTTCCTCTCTTGCTTCCTCTCTTGTCTCACTTGCCTTTTTCTCTCTTAACTATAGTTTTATAATTTTTTCTTCACTTTTTAACTACTGTTTAAAAGCAGTGACAATTTTAATACAATAGTGACAATTTCACCTCCATAAAACATATTGGCCTTATTATTATTTTATTTTTTTACAGAGTTATCCATTTTAGACATGGATATTCAATGGTCAAAAAGGAACTCAACCATTCCCATACCCTCCAGGTTTGAGCAAGTGTACAGGTGGAACAGTTTGAGAACAGGACAATAGTCTTTCTTCAAAAATAAATGAACAAATAAATAAAATCAAATATGTGTTTCAGCGTTGAATAACAGAGATGATCTGTTCAATTCAGTTGTTCTGAGTTACTACCCCCCAAAAAAAAATATTTTACGCAACTTTTTGGTCTTTTTTGGATCTAATTTACACACTTGCATGTTGCTAAAGGATGATACCATTTGATTTGATACAAGCAATTCATCATCTCACCTAGAAATGACTCTAGAAGTATATAAAACATACATCAGTACAGGCATTAGCAGAGTTGTAGCGGATTGGTCAAGGTTATGCTATTGACTGTGCGATGTTTGGGAATTTGGAACATTGGTGCAATGACAAGTCAAACACATTAACTCAAAAAAGGCCTTAGCAGTTAAATCTACAGGTGGTGTCAGAGCCCCTGAAGGTTGCAGCTCCCACACATACAGTATATGGCTTTGGGTGCCGCTAATGGTCTGGTCTGAAGCCGTGCACTTCAAATTACTGGCTGACTTCCTAAGCCTGTTACTGCTAAATGTGTGTGAGAGAGAGAGAGAGAGAGAGAGAGAGAGAGAGAGAGAGAGAGAGAGAGAAAGAGAGAGAGAGAGAGAGCATGTGTGTGTGTGTGTGTGACCTCTACATATAATCCACTTTATCATTCATTTCCTTTTTAGGCTTTCAACTGACCCGGGGCACTTGGCGTGTTCTGTTGCCCTCCTCCTCACTCCAATCCTCTTTTTGTCACTTCTTTTCATCTCAATCACATATTCTTCATCTCATCATCATAGATATTAAAATCGAACCCCCTTACCCCTCAGCTTCATCTTCGATTTGCATTATGCTACTATTAACCAACACTGTAAAATGTAGCCAATGTCACATCTCGAACATGTTTTATTCAACAATGCGACTCCTCACACAATAACATGTTCTGACATCAATGTGCAAATACTGTCACATTTGTCAAAGCAAATTTGAACGCGATCACAGAGCAGACTCAGATGAAGAGCAGCAAAGAGCCGGTGGTGATTCAGTTACAGCCCAACGTTCAGCATATACAAACTTTCAATCAACACAATTCTTGGTTTGATATTTATCATCATTTGAAAAATGTACTGTTCAAATTGTACAACTGTGCTTTGACTGCCTCCAGCAGTAATCAGTGTTGGGCAGCAACACGCAGCAAATATGTTTTACAGCTTAAACGTGATTTAGTTGATTACTTAATTAGGAAAAAAAAAAAAAGCAATTAAACACACCACTTAGTTGCCACATAACTCACGGTGCCACGATCGCGTTTTGTTTTGTTTGTTGACCCCTGACGCTGAATGTTTCGCAGCACCGAGGACCACTGAGTTTCAACTGGAAAACTTAAAATAAATAACCCCAGGTAGTTGTAATTATCATTTAATCAAAATCCTTTTCATAGGATTAAAAAGGTGGCGAGTAGATGGGTTTCTTAATTCCCATTGCGCTTGCCAGAAGAGAAAGCTTACTTATTGACTGTGTACAAAATGTACTGTACATACACCTGGCAGGGGGTTCAAACATTCGAGACATGATTCACTTTTGAATTAAGTTTTATCTGTTTTAATCAGCAGCTGGGCCGCAGCTCCGGACCTTTAATGCTGTGGCGCAGCACTAAGAATCAATTTGTTTGCCAAGAGCAATAAATGTGCAGGAAATTGTCCTTGTGACTTTGATGCATGTACACAGACTCCCATGGCGACTTACGGTGAAGTGCAGAATGGGAGCCGTGATAGATTGACTTCAGATCCAGTGCAAGCGGACAGAACATTATAACGCACTGTATATATATCACCCAACGTATATCATGCTCTGTATACAATTTTATAGCCAATGCTGGCATCGAAAGACCTGAGGCTGGGGGGGGGGGGGGTACAGATACAGTAGCGAGGTATAGGAACAACATGCAGTTTTGATGAAGTGCGTTTAGCTCCTGTAAGGCTTTAAATGGTTTTAGGACTCATCTTGATGTAATGAAGAGTGCGTCATGGTGCAAGCGACACTCGGCAGTGACTGGAAATGAGCTCAGAGGGAATTACAGTAATGGTAGTGTTGTTAAACCCAGAGGGTGATTTGGTTTCACAAAATCCAGCAGCTCATCTTTTTTCTTTTTCTCTTCTTTTTCTCGCGCAAAATTTGATATGGCACCTGTGCTGACAAAGACGCCAATGACATCTTAAAAAGCACTGACTTGAAAAAAGCCAGCAAAAGAGAAGAAAAAAAAAGGGCCTTATTAGCACCGACGATAGCCCCGATAGGATTTCTCTCAGGGTCCTCTGTCGCTTAACGCCACGTTTTATGCAGCATGTCAAATGAAAGGAACATTAACTTGCTTTCTCATCATGTACAAATCATCTTTTCGTTCCTGATGTGGACATTTTACCGACTCGCGTTAACTCCCAGGAGGCTTTACCCAAGCCTTACCTACGATTCGATTAAGTTGACTTTACATAAGAGTGATACGAACCCTAAATGAATGTCTTGTGGGGACTTGCTCTTTGTCCTCAGGTGTGGTAGATGGGAGAAACTAAATGAAAAGTTCCCTTCATTTTTTCCCACCCATAGCCCTATTGAGCGACTCTTCTACAGCTTGAATAGATAAAGTGCGACTCCCAGGGTGCATCACGGTTACGAATCATGTAATTATAAAGCCTATTAATCTCACTGTCAAGATAGTCAATCAATTCATCTTTGATTATTTTTTTGTCAAATTGAAATGAATTTGACAATGACTGGTGATATATTTTGTGTACATTAGCAACATTTTGAATTCACGTCTGTTATTGTCTTCTCTCACTGGCTTCCTGCCGATCATGGGTATTTGGATCCTCAGATTATCAGCATCAGAATCAGAAATACTTTATTGATCAATGGGGGAAATTGGCTATTTGGAGCCATGTAAAATAAAATAAAATGTACAAACTAACATCAATTCTCTGAACCAAAGTTGAAACTGAAAAGCCTTTATTTTTCTAGTTCAACTTTATTTTAACTTGTGAACAGGCGTTTCAGATTACATGTTACTATGTTCTATGGTGGTGAAAAAAACCAACATTTTTTTCTCTGGCTCTATTCTTCTGCGGAACCAGTTTTGTCATTACTGTTTGAATTCAATTTTGTAATTTTGGTCTCGTTCTGATTTGTAATCCCGGTCAATACATTTGTGGAGTTCAAGTACAATGTTTCAACACAGACGTGTGTCACCATAGTGTAACAAATATAAGAACATGCACAATTGACAAAAGACGAAAGGAGAAAAGGTTCCATAAATATGACTCACAAACTACTTGACCCAGGGATTCTGCCCCCTGGTGGCTTCCCTCTCTGCTCTCACCTGTCTCCTGTTTCTCCCTGTTTGATATTCAAGTGCTGCGACAGCATCGCCTCCTCGAAAATTGTCCCTTTTTTTTTTGTTTTAAATGTGATGTGCTCTATGTCCTCCATTGACAATAATAGCTGTACGACCTTCAGGAACCAGCATCCCGTTGATCGATGTCTGCTTCCCTTTAACAATGATGAAGCACATTCTCTAACATGCACAGAAGCTGTGAGACTTCGTTCGGGTCGAGACTTTAATCCGACTTGAAGCCCGAAGATAACAAACTGTAAAACCACAGTGTGAAAGTATGGAGATGGCTGCATTTAAATGGTTACAGTGTTTGGCAGAAGCTAGTTTTCGGTTCATCAATTTTACACTGAGGCACTGAAGCGTCCCTAAGCCCAGCTCTGAGGACAACCTGCTAATTACAGTGCAGTTTAATTTAAAGGGGAGGGTTCAATGCAGACAGAACACATGAATGTAAATTATGAAATAATCTTTTCAAATTGTTTTTTTCAAATTCATTTCTCGTCAAACACACGTGAATGTCTTGACAAGGGTACATGCAAACACATGGGGCCTTTCCAAGGACGGAGGTGTGTGTGTGTGCGTGTGTGTGTGTGTGTGTGTGTGTGTTTCCATACATGTGAGATCACGTAGGTGCGTGTCGGACTCAGTGACTGTTTTTTTTAAATGGCGCACAGATCAATTCTTAATCGGCTTTGTATCTGTCCTAACACATGCAGAAACACACACACACACACACACCGGAAATCAACCTCAAACATGCATTCAAATAGGAACACACACGTGCGCACACACACACACACACACACCGTCCTCCATCACTTTTTGTCTCTTCCTCCTTGTCAAATTCAATTACTGACGACATCACTAAAGGAATCTCCACGCCAACCAATTACCGTTACAACCTCGCGGGTGTGTCTCCGAGATGATCTTTGTGTGGGTGTATGCGTGTCTGCATGTGAACAGCAATGTGAAACATGATAGCAAATGTGTGTGCATGTCCAAATGTGGGGGGAGAAAGAAAGACAAGGACGCAAGCAGGCAAAGTACGTACAGTACGGCGTTGTGTGTGTTCAAGTACATAAGTGGTGTGAGCTGAGCGTCCAACAAAGCCTATTGCCATTCAGCGATGCCTGTCAAGCTCTCCGTTCTCTCATGGAATAAAAAGCAGTACAAAGTGGTAACGTGGCAACTTGTCCACTGACACTTTTAATAGAATTTTAAAACAATGGGCCATTGATTGCAAATGGAGCTCAGACAAAGGCGGCCTTCACATTCCAGCTGAAATGGCGACTCTCTCCTGCCGATTTTAATCAGCTTCGTAGACAATTCGGGTTCAGTCGGTTAGTTGGAAACTCGGTCTCCGCCAGACTTGTCAGTGTTTCTTTGCTTTTTTTTGAAGTCGTCAGCAAACCCTCCTTTCAAAATCGTTTTCCAAATATGTATTTCCTTTCCCTCCTCTGTCTTTTTCCACCTTCCTTTAAGTTCCTTTTTCCTCCTCTCTTCACCTGTACTTTGCTCATCTATGTTCTTGTGTCATTTCTGCTTCCCCCTACATCCTCGTCCTCTCCTCATCCCATCCTTCCTTGCCCCACCTCCCTGCCCTGTCAGAGAAAGGCCTGCGTGAGGCCAGGACAACGGTACTACTTTGTGTGTGCGCGTGTGCTTGTCCCCTGTCTGTCCCCTGCCAGCTTTTGACACCGCCGACCTACACATACTGCTGTGTCAACAACAGCGGCACATACACACATCGCAAATGACGTCAGCTCGCGGGAGCGTTTAACAAGACAGTTTACGCCTGACGGAGAGCGTGGGAGGGCCAAAGAAGAGGCGAGAAGTTATTATCTGTGTAGTGCATCGCCGCTGCTTATGTCGTTGTCAAGGATAAATGGTCTAAACTGCATCAGTAAAACGTACGGCGGTGCACCGCAGCCACTGGACAACAGGCTCCCTTCAGTTATTTCCACCCATTCTTTCATTACTGGAGCGGGGGGGGGAAAGCACTCTGCGATTCTCCGTGCAAACATTTATCCACCATGAGTAATTAAACAAAAAGGTTGTTTAATGGAATGCAGTGTACAACCAAATGAAAAAAACGCTAATCTTCCTCACACTATTCCTACACGTCCTCCTCAGGACTATTGCTTGTAACCCGCGACAGCTGAAAACAAAGAAAACATTTAGCCCCTAATGAGTTTATATTTCATTCTTACAAGTCTAAGAATGAAATAAAAGAGGAGCACTTGTGCAAGAAACTCGCCATTAAGAAAGTGGAATGTGACCGTTAAGATAGCTCTGAGGGAAATTGCAGACATTTCTTGATTCATTCACGAATTATCCCTGGCTGGCTTAGTGCTTTTGAACTTAGCAGCGACCTATAGAGCAGGGTTGGGGGGACGTCCAGCCAGAATGCAGCCTGTGACACAGTTTGATCCGGGCAAGGCAATAAAAAAGGTATATCAGCAATTCCTTTTTGTCTGTGATTATAGAAAATGACCTAAAGCAGTAGACTAACACGGACATCGGGGTGATCCCCTCTGGCTGTATGCCTGTCAGGTCAGGGTGCACGAAACACACATGTAGCCGCTATGTGTCATTGTAAGCCGGCAAGTGCCTTGTTGTTGCTGCAGAGCTCCTGGAACTTGACAAAGTGTCGGTCTGTGTCGCAGAATCGTCGCAGGGTGGATTACTGTTATGGCTCCGGATAGTGAACAAAAACAAAATGACAATGCAAGAAATGTCCAGTTTTTCCCCCTCTGGTCTGTGATGGAGAAAAAAAAAAGGCAAATACAGCCGAAACTAGCCATCGTGCGAGAACTTCCAAGTTTGATACGAGGGCAGAGTTTCTGTCTTTGCCTGCGGGGGCCTCCCATTCATCCGGGTACATGGTTATCCAAAGGGCGTTGCATCAGGGGCAACTGGACTTGGTTGTAGATTCTTCAAGACATTTCACCTCTCATCTGAGATGCCTCTTCAGTTGCTGTCTTTGCAAACCATGCATGGCACCACCAAAGCTGAGGATTGGTTTGAACAAGCCGTTTTGGCTACGAAACCATTTGAACAGTTTAGTGGCCTTGTCGCAGGTGAAGCCCCGGCCGTGGCTGGGCTGTAAAAGGGACTACTGGACAAAACTGAGACATTTGTGTTGGACATTACCAAGTATCCTCTCAGAGGCGGATGTCGAGCTCCGAGGTCCCCAACCACCTTCTCAGCTTTCAAATGTAAAATCGTGCGGAGCGAAATCAAAGCTGTGCCAAGTGCCACTGGGAATGGGGAAGGAAGAAAAAGGCCCACTATGACATCTGAATATGCTGATGAGTGTGCAAGGAACTCCCTTAGGGCCTTTTGTGAGACACATTGCAAAGACTCAGTTCCGCTCAAGATTACTGACTGACCCCGAACCTGGAAAACCAGCTGACAATAGCATCATCAGCCCTATCATCTGACATCGGACACCGAGACAAAGAGGGGCAGCTCCAGCCGGTGCGCTTGAGAGGTCTGTGTGATATATGTGTTCAATAATTCAATAAGTAAAACATTTTTTAAATGGCACTTGACAGGAAAAAGGTTCCCCACCTCTGCATTTAACAGGAAGCTACTACAGAGGAGAATATGGCCACAGCATGAATTCATCCCCAGATCTACTCATCCTCTTAAGTAATGTCAACTCAAACTACTTGGTCAAAATCAATCAGGTGTGTAATAGTCAGATTGTGAAGTCAGAAAATGATCACATGGCAAAGTTGTATTTAACACAGCCTGGATCGATGAAGAAGCCACTGCCACACAATGTAAATTACAGGGGATCCAGGTGCAGAGATAAAACAATACATCACAAGAATTCACAGGCGACTGCAGGCCTGCCCTGCTGCCTCGTTAAATTGGGTGGATGCCTTTTATCACTGAACCTTAAACCCATGTTGCAGAAAAGAGCCCATGAATTACTTCAACATCCCACGAATCTACTTACATAGAATATCATACTGACGTACAGTATATGCTGTACATTAGAGCAATGGGCCGTTTCTCACACTTTGACCAACAGCATTACAGTAAATAAATGAAGACACATTTCCTTGCCACAAAGTGAGAAATCAACCAATGGAGATACATTTTAGAACAGCACATTGTTCCTATGACAGGACTTGGGACCAGGAGTGTAGCGACACATTCTGGGCCCTATTCATAAGCAGGCTCTGTGGGGCCCCACGCAGCTATGGTGCTGATTCATTTATGATACTGTGTGTGTTCTAAAAGTAACTAGCTAGCTGACTCCTACTGTATTCAGGTAGTAAACATTAGTTAGCTAGCTAGCTAGCATAGCAACTGTGTCCATCTCAGCTAGGTAGCTGCTCGCTAGCTGTCGTAGTAGGAGTTTGCTAATAGCTAGCTTGAAAGAAATTAACAGTAATTTTCCTTTAGTTTGTTTTTCATCTATTTTCTCTTCTGGGACTCAGACTTTACTTTCTTGAGGGAAGACATTTTGTATTCACTGGTCAGTAGATTAGCTGACAGATTCTCATGCTGAGTCGTGGTGGGCGGACTAAACCATTTTGCGCCTTTTGTAAGAAGTGAAAGGGGCCCCTTAGAGAACCTCCACTAATTTTTGAAATACATAGTTCAGTCTCTCCAATGTATTCAGCCAATTTTTAATTCATGTTATGACACTAATTACTTAGAAAACACAAATCCCATGCTTTCGAGGGCCCCCCACCCCCACCCTTGGACCCCGGAAAGTCTGTCCCCTTTCCCCCCCAGTGCTACGCCCGTGCTTGGGAAAACACAGCAGAGAACACACTACTGTCTATGGATAAGCTGTTTAGAAACCTTACTCCCTGCTCACTGTATATGCACGCACGAGCGCACACACACACACAGGGCTTTCACACACACTGTTTGACAATGGCACCCATGGGGCACAACTCCAGGTAGCTGTAGCTGTCAGTGAGTCACCATGTCGGCCGTAATGTACGGTCCACAGAGCCCACGCATCACACACAGAGGACTGTCGTGCCTGGAGCTGTGGCTCTGAGGCAGCACTTGCTCGCAGATATCAAACAAAATGTGTCTCTGTTCCCGCGGCGGGCGGACCGAAAACTTCTACAGGTCCCCATGGAACGAAAAAAAAAGAGTCAATTCAGATGTGCAGTGCATGAGTCCAAACATATTCAGGGCTGGAGTTGGCTAATTGGTTAATGCCTCAATGGAAGAAAATAGGTGCCGGTATAATTTCAGCCACTTGTCAGAGCTGTTTTCTAATGGATATTCTGACGTGGAGTGGAATTTAGAGGCATAACAAGATCAATTGAAAGAGAGAGACCAAGTTTGATCAAGGTGGTCAGAATTGGGGTAGAGATGCTGATCAGTTGGACATATTTCAACTGGACTGAAAATGCTGCGCCTGTCCCAAAAATGGAAGACTTCACTCTTCAAAATGTTAAGGGACCAACACACACAAATTCATACACCTTTCTTACACCCTTTTGTTTCCAAACATGCACACACACACACACACACACACACACACAGCACAATAACATTACATCTATCTGAATTAGTTCCTTCCATTTTCACTGTGTTGTTATTGATCGTACTTAAACAGCGCCACTCTTGTCGGCTTGTACCAGGAAATTGGCTCCATATTGAAACTGTCACAGCAAGGGTGCGTTTCCTTTTAGGCCCTCAGGGCACGGGGGGAACATTGCACTAGGGGAATCAATCTTCGGTCCCCGGCATCGGCTTGTTTCTGTAACAGTTTTTGGTTTTTGGAGGTATTTCTGCTCTGTTAATTAGTACAGTAGTTCTGTTGTTGCTGTTCACGTGGCAGAGGGCTTCAGCACTTGAGCCTGTCCTTCCACTTTTGCTTAGGAAGCCTTTAACGAGACGCTGCATCGCTGCCAGGGCAATGGCGGCTACTCCTGCTGACCCTGACCTCTGACCTTCTTGGGTTTAGGTGAAAAGTTAAGAATTATTAGAGAGAGACACTAATGTCAGGCCTCAGTGATTACAAATTGGGGTTTTGTGCACACAGCAACTTTAACCTTGGTTTAGTGAAAGCTATTTATATGACTTTGTGGCAAAGAAGCGTTTTCCTTTTAAGGTATCTCCAAATAAACATAACTGACCAGTTTGAAATACACAAAACAACAGATAATTATCTATATGTGATTATTTTAGAACAGCTTGTTCAACTATCCATGTTCCAAGAATTAGGGATCGAACTCTTACCACTATCAGAAAGTTACTGTATGTATGGCCTTACCCTTTGGCGTTATCACACAATATGCCATGAGGTTATTCCAAAGTTCGTCAAATATTAGCAACTCTGAATCATTTTCACATGACATTCAGCAAAAAGGAAGGTGAGATTTAAAAAGGCCTCCGCACTGTGATAAGTGTCCTATTATGGTTTGCCCCTGTTGCACAAAGGGAATTAGAGCACAACAGACAACATCTTTTAAATTACAGTGATGATTGAAGATGGATTTCTTGCTGCGTAAAATACTGGCAGTTTACCTCTTTATGTTGCTGTGACATCCTCGCGCTTCTTTAAATGTTGTATTATTCTCAGGCTCTTATTATTATTTTTTATTCCATAATCATTTCCCGATCCATATTTCACACCATGACTCGAGAAATTTCGCGAATTGCCTCAGCCCGCTTTTTTCACAACGCAAAAAAAAAGAAGAAAAAAAATGTATTTCCACCACCCTTAAACCTGTTGTTAAAGTTTGTGTGAGAGTAGAGCTCACTCCGTATTCATTTATAACTTGTTTTTACTTATCTTCCTGTGTGTTGTCTTAGCACGCACCTTGAGCACGTCCACGTCTGTTGAGCTGCAGGTGACCGAGTCGTCCACCTCCCTCACCTGCCCGTCGGTTTCCACAGTGACAAGTTTGATGGGCATGGCGACGCGCCGGCCGGTCAGAATGGCTGTGTTCACCACTTCTGTGTCCTGAAGAGAGAAACGAAAACCAAAAACGTTTCTGTTAGAAACACTGTATCGAACCAAGTAATAACATTCTGCTTCGGCAGTGAAAAAACAATTTAGACTTTTTTTAAAACTTGAAAACAGCTGGTGGTTGCTTTAAGGAGGAGTTTAAAAAGATGGTCTTCAGATATAATATTTCTAATTACAGATTGTCACACCATGTGACACTTGGTTTTGACAAGATTTTGACTTGTTTGACTCGTTTCAACCGGTTACTTTCCCTTCAACACTTTTTGTTTCTTTTTTGATAACATGCAGTCAAGGTGTCACAATGCATGACGCGTTGCCCCCGTGCTGCCGTGTGAACTTTCCCCTATCTCTGACCACAGTGCACATGAGAGGGGAGGCATGACGGGTGTTGGTGAAAGACGCAGGAGACGGGCGACAGGAATAAACAAGTGAGAGGCGACCAGGGGAGAGTTTTAAAGGAAGAGAGAAAGTAGGGGGAAAAAATGGTGATTATAAACCGCGCAATTATTATAATCAGTATGATTACATTTGATTGGATCCTTGCAATAGAAATAGCACAAACCAACCAGCACACACACACACACACACACACACACACACACACACACACACACACACACACACACACACACAAACACACCTCGGAGTGCTGCATGCCAGCGTCAATCTTGATTATTTGGCATCGAGTTTCCAAGGGGGCATTTATCACCGCCAATACACACACAAGGCTGATTACAGGGTATTTTGCTGGGCCCACTGTTTGCGGATGTGAAGTGTGTTTGTGTGTGCTTGCGTGTGTGTGTGTGTGTGTGTGTGTGTGTGTGTGCATGTGTGCTATTTGATTCTACAGTGGAATTCAGCTGAGCACATGGTGCCAACACAGAAGATGAGGAATAAATATTGTGCAGGTGACAAGATTAAACTTTATCGATCCCCATCGAGGTAGTTCCCTTGTTACATCAGCTCATAAGAAAAAAGTGAGTGAGTGAGTGAGTGAATGATAAATAAATATTGTATATACAATAAACACACGTATCACATATTTACGGATGTGTGACCTGCAGTGGTTATACACAAGGTGTGTATCATTGCACTAGAACTACAGATATTGGATTGAAAGAAAAAGAACCATACAACTATAGGAGGACTTATTGAAAATAGTATTGTTGGGGGGGGGGGGGGGGGGGGGGGGGGGGGGGGGGGGGGATTGTTTTGCACCGCATGCAACTTTGAGATTGAAAAAAATCATCAACGGACAAACACATCTCTACACCCAGACAATGGCTAAAAACGTTCTGTTACACAAATTACAGTACCATTCGGTTTGACACTTTTCTGCAACTATTTATCATTCCCTGTGGATACATACTGGATAATTTGATGTCTGTGGGCCGTACAGAGCTGCCGCGCATAGTGCGACCGTTCGGCTTTCAGATCAAACCACCAACCCTACGAACAATGGACCGTACAGATGTAAGTGTCGCACATTTGCCTGTGTCTGCAATCTAAACAGATATTTTAAGATTGTTACAGCGACTGGGAAGAGATGGGGCGATGTCAACAAGGACACACAAACAAACAGGAGAAAATGTGATATGCATTTTGACATTTACAGAGACATACAGCATTTAAAAACCTGTATAAAGATGAATAAGCACGATAAGACAACAAGCAAACACACACACACCCACACACACACACACACACACACACACACACACACACACACACACACCTCTGAAACAGATAAACTCACAAGCACACACGGCACATGTGACTGGTAACAGGTAACATTTCTTCTCTGTCACACAGAGCAATGTG